>NW_021604613.1:20571533-20576325 GCF_004785775.1 Grammomys surdaster
GAGAGAGAGAGAGAGAGAGAGAGAGAGAGAGAGAGAGAGAGAGAGAGGGAGAGAGATTAGTTTTTGCTCACCTGAAATTCTAGAAGCAAGGAAAGATTTAAAAAAATATTAACAGATATTGGGGAGGTATTAATTCCTTTGCTTTTAGAAGAGCTGATTTCAGAACAGTTGAGAGTCATGTCAGCCTCCCTATACAAATAAAATATTTCTAGAGGGAAACAGCACATATCAGGGTCATCCACAGGCAGGGTATGTGAATGGGTAATAAAGCTGGCTTCCCAAACCAAGCCTCTAGCTGTTACTTTAAAGCTGCTCAAACTTCTGATTGGCTGAATGCCATAAATCTTATACTTAAGAAACAATTAAATGGTGTTTTCATTGTCTTTCCACAAGGGAGGTGGGAGCATAGAAGTCTAGAAGATATAACTTATAAGCACATCAAACCTAAATTTATCTTGTAGATTAAATATAGCTGGTTTGGTGGCAAGAATTTAAACTGTTGAATATTTTATTATTCTTGGTTTAATTAGTTGCTTATTGCTTATTTAAAACAGATTGATTGTACAGATTAAAATAGTTTGTGACCAAGACAAAATTGTTTATGTGGATTTTTTTTCTGATATTTTTCTTTGTAAAATATGTTCTACCTGTCAGAACGCTACAGGTTTACCTCATTAAAATAGACACACCCTGATCTTGCTCATGTATAAGGTAATGTTGCAATTATTTTGCCTAGTTTTACAACAGGAATTGGATTTAATTTCTACATTAGTTTTCTCAAGCTGAACCATAGTTCTTGGTTTTGTATCTGACTATCTGAGGTGTATCGCACTCAGTTTCCCGTAGTTAAATAAAGCTATATAGAATAAACTTATTTGTGTGTATCATTTAATCCAGAAATTATAGGCCGGTGACCACAAGCTTACAGATGAGATGAATTTCCTGTTATACCTTTGAGTATTAGAAAGCTCATTATTGACATGTAAAAGTAACATGAATCTTAAATTTCTGAGTTCCCTTAAAAAAATTAAGTATGCGGCAGTGGCTGAACCCATGCAGAAAATTTCACTTAGCTTACATAGAGATTCTGACCCAACCTCATTGACTATATCTGTCCCCCCTTCTCCTTTGTGTGTAGCCTAGAGGAAATACTTGTCCTCAAGAGTCATGCACATTGTTTTATGTGACAGTGAAATCCAGGGTTCTGTTTATGTCCATTTTCCCCAAAACAGGGACTATAAATGTGTGCCACTATTGCCGGGCTTTGTTTCAGGCAGTTTCTGGGCATTGAACTTGGGCTGTCTCGCTTGCACCATCCAAATTAGCTCCCTGGCTCCACCACTCATTCTTTAACACCTCTCTCATCTCTGTTTCTTATTTCTCACATCACTATCTAGTCACCAGAGATATGTGGACTCCAATAAATATATATTCAATCCACATTTCAAGTGCTAAAGTCACTAAAATATATTTTTCTACAAAATGTAAGCATAAATACTGATTACCATGAACTATGTATACCATCTGGATGAGATGTAATTTTAAAAAATCATCTGGATATTTTAGTGAGACTCTAGGAGTGGTATGTGTTCATGCCTTAGTACCACTAAAGCAAATGAGTAGAGGTGGGTGTTTTGAACAAAAGAAAAAGCTTACTAGTCCTTACTAGTTCTGGAGGCTGTGAGTCCAAGACAGAGGTGGTAACACATCTGGAGTCAGGTGCAAGATCTTCCTGGTTTGCAGTGAGCCTTAGAGGACACAAGCTCAGCAGTCAGTAATCCCATTCATCAGGATGTCAACCTATTTCTGGGCCTAGGATACATATGTATTCGTATATGTGATATATATATATGCAATATTTGTATAGTCTCTGAGAATTTTATATAGCATATTTTGATCATATTTACCTCATGACTTCTTACTACCCTCTCCATCCTCCTATCCCTTCCCTTTTTATCCCCTTTTTTTTCTAATCAAGTTAAGTTTGTGTTGCCCTGGTAGTCTTGGGATTAGGGCCTATCCTTTTGTTTTATCTGTCTATGAGGAGCTACATTATTATGGGAAGCTGACTCTCCGCCTCCCAGTAGCTGTCAACTCTAATAGTTCCTCAACTAGTAGTGGGATCACGTATCCATCTTTCTATTGTCTCTACTCTATACTAGGATTTAGCTGGATTATTATTATTTTTTGAGGCAGAGTCTTTCTCTGTAGCTCAGAATAATAATGTAGCTAGAATCACAATGTAGCTTTGTCTGATCTGCAACTCATAATCCCCTGATGTTTGTCTTCTGAATTCTGGACTGCAGGTACACTATAACATGTAGCCAATGTATGAATTTTAAAAAAGCATCTATAAATATGTTCTTCAAACCATGGCCTGGAAAATACTACAATTATAATAAAGAATTGAGATTTATAAATGTATTCATGTAGCTCTATCTTAAAGAAAATTATTGGTGGCTCTTTTACATGAGAAAGTATTTAATTATATTAATATTTAATAGTATATTTAGATGAATAATATATAGAAATAAGCATTCAGAGTAAGTATAGAACAATTATCAATTCCTTCTCATTTGAATTAAGCCATGTTTAAGTATCCTGGAATATTGTAGCTTGCCTCTGTATGTTTTAAACTAACAGTTACTTGTCTGTTAATTTATAATTGTCAGAAAACCTGGATTATATATTCACTGAAGCTTCACTTGACAAAGATTATAATCATACTAGGATGCTAATGTGGCTTAATTCCTTTGTAAGTTTCTGTTATTACAACATCATTTTATGATGTATTTGATGATAAAATGGTCAAGAAAATGTGCTGCCTACTACTCAGTTCCACAATCAAATGAACCAAGAACATATTCTGGGTTTTCCCCAAGAAACTCAGAGAGACCTGAAAGAAATATTTATGGTCTTAAACTTTTGAATGAGAACAAGTTATTTTTATATTTTTCTTCATTAAACTTCGTGTTAGATAATCTTCAGTCTAATAGCTTGGAGAAAGAACTTTTGTAAAAGAATAGTTTGGATGAGATGGCTCATCTCATACTTTTATTTTTAAAACTGTGATTTTTTCTTTTAATTTATCCTTTATTATATTACTCTGATATATTTTTAACTATATTTTTAACAATGGGGTTAAATGCTGACACACCAGTATAAGTTAAAAATGGTGAAATCAGAAATGCATTGGTACACCTAATCTGACCAGTATAGAGCTTAACCTGTTTTACTTACTATATTTGGAAAGCTTATATTTGTTAGACAAATCATGTAACACAAAGCCTATTTTATAACCTAGTTTTGACCATGTTATGCACAGATGGGCATTTTGTAGACAATATCAAAAAATGTTGGCAACTTGTTTTTCCTGCCAGTTGTTTACCCTTGTGATCAAGTGAACAACTGGACACCGTGGCTCCCTGCCATTGATCAGCATTGTTAGAGATTACAACAGGGCACACAGATCTCTATCTCAAGAAAAGAAACAAGGTTCAAAATGCAAAGTGTGCTTTCTCCTGATGGTGTTCACATTACTGTAAAGTCAGGAAGTTGTTAAGTCTAATGATCGTGTGTGTACATGTGCATGTATGTGTGTGTTTATATTGTTTATATGCACCATGTGTATGTAGGTGCTGGCAGAATCTACAGGGCATCAGATTGCCTGGAACTAGAGTTAAAATGGCTGTGAGCTACCTGATGTAGGAGCTGGGTACTGAGCCTATGTCCTTTGCAATTAAAGTGAGCACTCTTAACTGCTGAGCCATCTCTCCATCACAACAGGCTCATCTTACAACACTGCAGCACAGATGCTATTTTCCAAATTCCACTGCGGTTAGAATGCAGCTCCCTTTTCTCTCTTTCACTTCTGCTTTCAACTGCCCACTCCATCAAGTCAATTTTATTAGGAGCTTTTCAAAGTATACTCTTGCCGTTTCGACTTTTTAGGATGCTATAATTGATATTCTTCTCATAATTATTGTAGTATAATTAATTAAATAAAATTACATGTAGAAATAATTTTTAAATTATATGGCATATTCTCTTAAAATATAGAGCACATACTATATAGGTTATATCCTCTGTTAGAATCTAGAGTTAAGCAATCAAGAGTCTGGAATTATTTCCAGGTTAAACTCATAGGATTATATAATTCCATAATGTATAGTCTTGAAAGATTACTTTGCTGACTCTCAGTTTTCTTGTTAAATGATGAAGGCAGACTACTTACACAAGGCAGGATAACTTCATGGCAGCAACAGTTCTAGAAAACTGATTAGGGCATCATGTTTTTATCTTTGAACATTTTTGTTCACTTGATTCAAAACACTGCCACTATGAGGGATGAAGAGTTCAGCTGACTAACGAGTGCACTTCTAGGATTGCTACAACCAACTAGACTATTCTGAGTACAACAGTCTTCTTCCCTTTCCCAATTAAATGCTTCCCTTCCACCTCTGACTTGAAATCTGGAATGATTCTCCATTGTAACTAGGTTCCCAATTAAGTGGCAGTAGGTCACAGTGTATATTCTGATCAGAGTAGAAGACCAAGAGCAGACTTTATCAGTGTGTCTGGGATGCCCCTGGCAAGCTAATGTCTCACCATCTTATTGATTTAGTATTTGAAGATATCTATCATTTAGACACTACTGGGTAGATGAATAGGTCTTAAATAAGTCTACACCAATCTTTCAACTCCCTAAGCTTTTTGGATCTCTCTCTCTCTCCCTCCCTCCCCCTCCCTCCCTCCCTCCCTCCCTCCCTCCCTCCCTCCCTCCCTCCCTCCC
>NW_021604613.1:20576725-20648652 GCF_004785775.1 Grammomys surdaster
CTGTCTGGCTCTCTCTCTCTCTCTCTCTCTCTCTCTCTCTCTCTCTGAAATATACAAGAGTAGCATCCATAGGGTCCCATGTTATACATAAACTTTTCTGGGACTGTTTAAACCGGAGTATTTGAAGGTAAGGGTTAGAGGTATCAGTGATGGATTGTGGTGAGAATGAAGGCAAAGCATATCTAAGACCCTTAGTGGAGACAACAGCAGTTTCTAACAAAGAATCCTTATCTGAAACTAGGAGCTCAGGGCAGAAATTTTCTAGAATGTGCCACAAGTCTCCACTATAATTTTCAATATTCCATACCCAGCAGTTACCAGGTGAAGATGGGCATCCAATTTGTCCTGGTGTTCAGTGATTTGCAGGTGAGATCCTCAGATTAGTTTTAACTAATCACTGCTCTATTGCTCTGTGAAGTAAAGGAGCTTCTCAGGGCAGACATAAACTTTCAGGTAATATATGTGCTACATCAGCTGTGAATTTGAATATCTGAACTCATCAGTATCCTTCTCCATTTTATAGTATAATTAAGAGTGACAAGCCAATCTATTTATATTAATTATTTTGTCAAAACTGTTTTAATGTATCAAATACATGGTCACCTAGAACTTTAGTTCTTATAAGTATTTAATTAAGAATAGCCAGTGGCAATACTTCACATACATCTGTGGCCATATGACACTATGACCTGTCAGTAGTCAATTATCAGAAATGAAGTCATTAGTAACATAAAAAATTTAATTAGAGTCAAGAACCAACTTCATAAGACTGAGGACTGATTTAGAAATCACATCTTTAAGAAGCAGTATGTCTAAGGACCACTTTTAGTACCAAACTCAGGTTTCTCAGGAAAAACAGAAGATAGTTGTATGTGTGTGTTTCTCCAATTGTAGTGATGTGTGTATGTATATTATATATCCAAATTTATATTCCAATATATTCTATCTATCTATCTACCTATCTATCTATCTATCTATCTATCTACAACTTTATATATATCCTATTGGTGCATATATGTATGTATATGTATATGATGTATATTATATGTATATGCATAATTTACAACAAATTGTATATACCAATATGTACATTTTAAATCTGCAGTTTCATGGCAGTCTGGACCAAAATGCACTCTCTTTATTGATAGACTTCAATATTTCTCTTATGGCCTTCAATTGATGAGGTTCACCCACAATATGAATGATAATCTGCATTTAAAACATCTACTGATTTAAATGTTAGTCATGCCTAAAACGTTCCCAGGCAGAAACACATATTGATATATAGCAAAATATTTAGCTACCACAGCCTAGCCAATTTGATACATAGATTTAATTGTGAAAGTACCAGTGGTTTCCTTCAAGGGCTGGCCACTGGGAGCTTGACCATGTGAGTATATGGGCAACACAAATTGAACTTGGTATTTTTTTCTTATTTTTTTTCTTCTTTTGTTTTGAGAGAGGTGTTAGGGATAGACCTGGGAGAACTGGGAAATGAATGTAGTCAGGGTGCATTATGTATAAAATTTCCAAGTAATCAATAAAATATGTTAACTAAAAAACATGACACTCAATATAAGCTAAAATACTCTGCCTCATCACTAATATATAAGAATATCCAAATTAACTTTGATGTTATATAGAAATATGTGATTTGCTATTGGATTTGGTATTAGAACAGCTATGTGGATGCATGTTACTGAAAATACATTTGGTACATAAAAAAGTCATGTCCTGAAAACTGACATGACTCTGATGTCAAGTACCTTAGAGCTAGCTCTTCTATATGCACCACCCATCTGTCACATCCTTTTTATGGTACAATGAATGTTATTCATTGTGAAAGAATATAACAAAAGAATATACCTGAATAGAAGAAATGTCTGTCTTTACTTATTTAGCTGTCTAGTACAAGGGGGCATCTTGTTAGTGGCTGTTTGGTGAGGGTATATACAGAATCTATGGAAAGAAATGTGTTGCAAAAACACCAATATTTATAAAATATCAATTATATTTTAGTTACTTCATAAATTAAAGACCAAACTAATACCGATCATCCAGGACACTTAGATTACTGAGACATACAAGTGGGTTGGATCAGTCAGCTTGTGTTGTGTAACTGTCTTTGGATGTGCTTCTTTGCCTCTAACTGGCAGCTTTGATGGACAGGATTGTAAAACGTAATGAGAATCCAAGATAGTAATATCAAATCCTTTTCTTCAGAAAACCAATGGATTCTTAAGAGGTAGAGATGGAATCAGATTTTCTGAAGCTTAAAGACACAGAAGCTTGATGAATCAGAGCCACTGCATGGGCTTCACTGTAATTTCAATTGAGTTGTAGGCTGATGTTTTGAGCAGCAAGAGTCATAAGCTTGCTGGAGGTGGGCAGACAACATGTGGACCAGATATACTGCAGAGCAGAAGAGAAGAGTAGGCAAGCGTGAGACAGCATCCTGATCCTATGACATGAAACTGCTTGTGTTTATGCCATCAAGGGACTATGCAATGCTCCTGTACTTGTTTGTTTGTTTAAGTGTTCTTACTTAATGGACTGAACTTAAGTTTATAGTTCTGGGTCACATCATATCCCTGCCTTCTCCTGAAATGATGTATATGGAGTTCAGTTGTGTTTTGGTGAAAGGCACAAGTTCTAGGAGCACAAGAACATACCTTAGCTTCTTTGCTGTTACTGTAGCGTTCTTTGCTTAGGAGACTAAAAGAAATTTTCAGAAGAACATAGTAAAATATAGGCTTATTCACTGTGATTATAATGATTTCCTCATACTGATTATATCATGTATAAATTTCTCAAGAATAGATGCTCTCTGGAGTCCTAGCAAAATTCATAACCACATTTTCATAATAAAACCCATAAATGTATACATACACATGCACACATATATAAACAATAGTTTTACTCTGATGACACAGGTTTTCCAACTCTAGGAATTCTTATGATGAACCTGGATACCTTAGGTTAGAAATATTGTTAGAAACAATTATTATATTCTATCATGTATTAACAACAACATACTAGTAATTCACCACAAGAGCTTTCTGTTTAGTTGTATTTTATCAGGATTCAATTTGTAGGGTAAAAGGCCTCCCAATCTCAAACAAAAAGATGTTTTAAAATATTTTCTACGGTAATCCAGAACTTTTAATATATATGACGTATTTGATAATGATATGATAGAATTCTATGCATGGACCAGATTTAAATCGCTTGTATTTTCCTGGCTATGAAACGACTTCACCATATGTCTAGCCCAGAGAATGCTGCTATATCAACCTTTCATATGGGAAAAAAAACCCTCCACTTATAGAGCAGAGGTTTTAAATTTAATATTAAATAATTAAAAACCATCCTCACACAGACATCTCAAATTAAGATTGTTTACATGCTCTTTAATTAGATGCAATTAAGAAGCACTTTCGAAGCATTTATGCCCAGAGGGAGCCTTTGCTGAGTTGATGGAATGACTCTTAACATACAGGAAACTGCCTCGCTGCTTGTGCATGGCTTTCCCTTTGAAAGATGTGATAGGGACACTGTGGGTTTTGTCACAGGAGGAAACAGATGTTGGAAGTTTTCTTCAGAGAAGAAAATAAGCACAAAGTTCTGATTGACAGTCCTCAACAGCGAGGTACTCTGTCTTGGTCTTTCTAAACTTCCCACACATCACAGCAGCCACCAGGATTCCTAAGACAAATAATGTCCCCCTGATTAAAGCCCATCAAAGCTACCTCTCCTCACTGGGCACACACCTTGATGCAGGCTCAGCTTGTTTCTTCAGCATCACTCCTGCCTCTCACCCACTCTTGTCTGTTGCTCTTTTTCATCTCCTCTCTCAAATCTTCTCTTTCTGGTTCTCTGGGTCTGTCCTCTCTGCCTGAAATATGCAGCTAATGCTCATGGCTCCTTTTCTGTGGCCAAGGGTTTGCTCATCTGTGGCCTCTGTAGTGGTTCTCTTTCTTTGTAGTTGTTTTAAAACTCCCAGCTCCTTTTCACTACCTCATTTGTCTTCCTTTTACATTTTGGCAGTAGTATTGATGTTTGTATATTTATTTACTCAGTTTATTATGTTATTTTCTGGTAGGATGTTAATTGAAAACTAGCCTGGGTCATTCCTGGGTTTCCTTGTTTGCGCTATCCCTAAGACCTACAAGAGGATGGGGCTGAGATGGCTGCTCAGCAGAGAGTTGCCGAATGTGCCATGTCATTGAATGAATAAATGGGGCTTAGTGGAGTCTATATTGATTAAATAATCATATATTTTTTTCCTGTGTTGAAATTTATTTTTAAATTTTTTTTCTTTAAATCTAGTAAAACTTGGTTTGTTTGTGGTCTTAATGCAAGACAAACATACTTTTAGTATGTGCACTGGAAACTCTTAGATTCAGTTGTCCAAATTCTTCAAAGTGAGAACTCCATAAACTTTGGAAACACTCATAGTAAACTTAAAAATGAGGTCATTTAATATGTTTTATTGTTTATTACAATGTGGATAAACTTCATGGAGTGACTTCTGAAGTAGAAGTTAGAAATCACAGGGAAAATACTGTTTTCCCTGTGGTTTAAAAACAATCTTGGCAAAGAAAATTGGCCTTCTTCAGTCAGTGATTTTTTTTTATTTCTATACTTAACCATAATCTTTAAATCTCAAACTGGATACAAACGAACTAAGTATGAAGATAATCTTAGGACCGATTTGATGCGCTCTGACTTCTGGCCACGGGTGCTTTAATCAAGAGAAAAGGTTTAGTCTTAAGTTTAAGAACTGTTTGGTGCTGGAACAGTGCAAGAGGCAAAAGATGGGGAGTGGGCTTTCAGAAACAGACTCTGAAAATTACATTTGGCTGAATCTCTCTCTTATCCACAGGATGCAATCCATGGTGGAGCAAATCCAAACCAAACAGAGCGGTCACTTTGAAGTACAGCATACAGTGTATGAACCATAATAGAAGAGTCCACACTACCAAGCATGTATTCCTGCACTGTGTGCATAAAGGTCCTCTTGCTTATAATTTTCTATTTGTACCAATCAACTTTCCAGCTTCATTTCTGGTAAGAATGTCAGACACAAAATTCTGTGCTCTTAGGAACATAAAACCAGCCATGATGCCTGACTCCACTGATGCTGGGTTATCTATCTTCTATCCAGTGAGACTGACGACTGGCCATCCTGCCTTGTTATAAAGGGAATATGTTCATCCAAAGTCACTGGGTATCACTTAGGGAGAACAATAGGGTTTGCTTAACAGCTGGAGGTTAGTATATAACACTAACCTAATCCTAGATTCTCAGATGACCTTGTGGAATTTATTATAAAACTCAGTGAAAAGAGAGATTTGCTTAGTTTGATTTGGGCTATTGTGATTTATTTAATTTCTCTGTTCATTCTCTGTTCCTTCTCGGGATTTGTGAAGCTGCATCACGGTCATAAGCTGTGGGTGATTAGTCATAAAAATGAGTTTATAGATCCTACAAGGACAAGTTTTATATTTGTTTTCTATGAGCAAATATTATCAAAATGGCTGGCATATAATAGAATCCAGATCAGTGGCCAAACTGGTGAGACGTTAAATTAAATTCTTTTTCCATTTTGTAAAATACAAACGACAGATGATTAGACCATATAAATAAAATGAATATACTAATTTGTTAAAATTTCACCATTTGTAATGAACAATAAATATACGAAGTCCCAATTTTTCAATGAACATGACAGAAATGACTTATGTAGAGGTGTGCAATGTTTAAACTGTTTGGAAACCAGAAGTGTGTTTTTCCTCAAAGTGTGGCTTCTGTTTTTAGATGTCCTGTCAGACTTATACTATGATATCTGTTATTGGATGTAATTGTTGCTCATTTTTAAGTAAATAAATCTTTATTAGTATTTTGAATTTTTATATTGTTGCATACATAAGTAGCACCTATGCATTAAAACACACAAATCTGGTGCTCTGATTTGTTAATTTAAGGCTTGAACTTGAAGCCTTCTGTCTAGGGTGTTACTAAGTATGTAGTGTAGTGCCTGCAGTGGGACGTTTCCATGACTTCCTTGGGTAAGTCTATGATATATGATTTGAGTAGGGGATGCCGCATAGAGAACCAGGTGTTGAATCTCAGGTCCCTACCTATTGGCTGTGGAGATGCTGAGTAGTGAGGCTTAACTAGAGGAAGTTGATGTTTGATTTTTGAAGGTTACAGCAGTTCCACAGACTGTGTTGTTCTGTGTACTTCCTGTCCACCATGAGGTGAAAGGTACTCCTCCGTAACTCTTTCTCACTTGCACTGTTGTATGGAACAAAACAACTATGGATTGACCCCTCTGAAATCATGAGCCAAAATAATTGCTTCCTCCCTTTAAGTTGTTCTGCTAAGTATTTGGCCGTGGGTGTGCAAGATGTTCCTCAGCTTTATCATTTCTGTGGTGCTGGATTTGTTTCGGAAAAGCCTAACTCCCATGCCTCATAGAGTTTTCAGAATTCTTGGGAGCCTAAACTTTCAGTTATTCAGTTATGCTATATGTACTAACCCACTGCTAGTAATTTTGGCTAATATAATATCTCAAGAGAAGAATAACTTTTAATAAAATTTACAAAGGAAAAGAAAAAGTCAATGTGGTCAGATATGTGGACAAAATTGACTCCAGAATGTAGACTTAGGTTTTTTAAAACCTACTTTTAATAAGGGTTCTCAAATGCTTCAACCCCAATTTCTAGCCAAAGTAGGGGCAGGAAGGTAAATAGGACAAGGGAATGAGGACCTATTTAGTAGTACTTCTTTGGGGCAAGTCTAACCTTTGTTGTGAGGATACCAGTGGTCTAATTTAGTGGTATCAGGATTCCAAACACCAATCAGCAGCAGTAGCACCATCCAGCACCAAATGAGCAGGAGTCAGGGAGCAACCAGGATCAGTCAGGACACCAGGAGAAATTCTCTGCCATGCTTTTCTCAATGAAGTGAAGAACAGTAAAGACAAAGGCTCAAGACCAATGAAGTGTTACAAAGTTAGCTATGCAAGCATGCTGTCACTGTCCCTTGAGTCCTATTTATACTGTCTCTTCCCTTAGCGAAACACCACGTGAGTCTATATTATCATAACACCATGTGAGTCTGCATCCCCTGACATGTCCAGAAACTTCCACTATACCAGAATGTACAAAATGACATGATACTTATAAAAGTTTATTCATTATTTTGTTAAATGTGATATTTAGTTTAAGAACACAATGAGGATTCAATATCTGATTGATAACTCCTCATAATTTATTATATAGATGAGCATTTTACTATCACACATATTAAGAACACTAGAACTCATGATTTTATAAAATTAATCTAATGCAAACATTTCATTAAGATTCTTTACCAGTAAATTCATGAATAGTATTTCCTGATAACTTAGATACAACTGAGACTTTCAAGAAGGCAATCACCTGCAATGGGGAGGGTCTACTCTAAATCGTGAAGGCCCATCATCACAATTGATTCTAGAGACATACTTTATGTCTCTAGACTTAATTAGTTTAGTTACTTTAATTGTATACTTTAATTACGTGTACAACTTTGAAAGGATGAAGGATAAGCATTGGATTTCAGAGAGGATTCTTCTTCCTGGAGGGATCATCAAACAGTACTTTTAGAATAGCTAGTACTGTAAGCAAACAGTTCAGAAGTTATGTTATTTGTTCCAAACAAAATTATTAATTTAATAGTTTAATCACAGCGATAGAATTAACTATCATTTAATTGTATGAGTAGTATATGTAAACAACACAGGGACTTTATTTCTGCTTCCTTTTGGACACGACTCTATCATAAACTCAGAAAGAACACTCTGGAGATGTTTTTCTCAAATACTAACTTTGAGTATGTATTCTGGCAGTGCCAGCATACACAACTGGAGCACACTCGAGCAATGCTCCTGGTCAGTCATTATGAAGTTCTTTGCAAAATCTCTAGGAGTTTGTACCACTCTAGTCAGCTAATATTCTAGGGATTTGATCCATCATCACACAGAATGTAAATAATACAACAGACTCAACAGTAACTCACAACACTTCCTAAGCATTTCTGTTTTCTTCACCATTTTCAAACAACCTTTTTTTTTTTCTATTAGATTGTCATAGGACAGTATGAACAGACTGCCATGAGGTTAAAACGATTTGATTCCCCACTGTGATTACTGAAGACTGATGGAAGTAGGCAGAGGGTCTAAAGGCAGGTGTTTCTGAAAAAAAAAAAGTTATTTTGGAAAGGTGGGAATCATTTGCCAGGTGATTCTAACAAGTAACTGTCAAACGTGCAAGACTGTGGTGACATGCAACATATGGTGACAAAATAATTGTGGTGTAATTTATGGTGACTAGGGAAAATCACTCTCAGAATTTGGATAAATACCCCATGCTCGCCACCAAAGCTCTATCTAAGAAAAGGAAGCATGACTAATAATTATTATTTGTTATTATTAGATTTTTGTCTACCTTATCAGGACCTTCAAATCATTAAGTGAAAAAGTGGCATGAGTCATTGCTGTTGTGTTGGCTTAGCTATCCCTACAGGATCTGGGGTCACCTGGGAGCCTCTCAGCACACCTATAAGGAATCTTATGTTAATTCACGCGGAAAGACTGCCCACAAGGTGGCGCCTTCCCCTACTGGGATCCCAGATCACATCGATGGAGACAGGGAACTGAGCAGCAAAATGGCGCTTACCTGGCTCTGCTTTCTGAGTATGGTTAGTCTATGAGCCACTGCTTCAAGGCCCTGTGGCCTTGTCTTCCCTGGTAGAATGGACTGTACTTTGAACGCAACTGTAAAAGATATGGAGGTACTCATGCTTCATATCCTGAAAATAAGGATATGGAACACAGGTTGGATGGAGTCTCCTCAATAGACGGGAATAATTATGGAGAAAGGTTTCTTTTTTTGTTGTTTTTGTTTTTTGAGTTTTTTTGTTTTTTGTTGTTGTTGTTTTGTCTTGTTTTTTTTCCCCCTCTGATAGACATAGGGATGCTTTTCCCTTAATACTTTCAGTAAGAAATACATAGGGTAGCACGTTTATAGCAACGAATCCAAGATTTTAGCAGAAATTTACCGGTTTATTTATTTATTTTTTTGAGTAAACGGCCCCTGCTTGATACTAAAGGATTGATGTAAATAAAATTATAGCTTATTAATACTGCTCGCTGTAATTTTTAGAAATATCAAAGTATTTTTTTGAATGTGCACTTTAAGCATATTTAAAAGCCATCACATCTGCAATTGTTTCTAACTGCAGTGAAAAGAGCTGCCAGCTGGGCCCTCTCTCAGAGACTCAGCTGTCTTCTCTTCTCTCCAACTGTAGAACCAAAGATAGGGATTACTTTTATAAATATGTAATTATGTTTTTTTCAGACTCTGATTAATAATTCATCTTCAGCTCCTATAGCATTATGTCTGGAATGTTAAACAACCGAGTGAGTCAAATTTTGATATTTAGGAAGATTAAGGGGAATATTGTGAATAAATTTTAGTTTCCATGGCTACCTCAGAATATTAGTTGAGTACAATGTGAGACAGATTGGTTTTTCTTCCAGAGGCCATGTGGCCTTATGTTGCACTCAGGAAGGTTATGGCTACCTGTGGGTCTGACACTCATACAGACTACATGATAGGCCTGTGAATTAGTGAAGCAATGGTGATTATTAGCAGATTAGGGTACATGGAATTTCTTCTTCTCTGCCTCTTTACAATAGACTTTAGATTTTGTATTAAAAGAGGCAGAAGTAAAAGTTAGACCGCAGTGGATCAAACCTTAGTCTTTTGAAAAATGCATAAATGACTTTCCTTATATTGTGTTCCTGTCTGTTGGAATAACGCAACCTTAATATTAAAATGTATCAAAGTTAAATGGGATGATGTCTATAAATATTTGATATGGTGCCAAACATATATTAAGAATAAGCACATTGAACTTTACCAAGTAGCATTAGTATTCAAAAAGGGACACAATGAAATAAAATAAAAACACGTGTGTGAGTACATGTGGTTGTGTATGTGTATATACGTGTGTGTGTGTTTGTGTGTGTGAGATGAATGTGTATGCTCGTAAAGAAAAAAATATTGTGACTCTTATAAAATGTTAAGAAAAATTTAATCCAAACAATGCAATAGGAGAGAGACATTGGACTCAGTTCTGAACACAGGCAAATGGGAGGAGCATGGGGGCTGGTGCACAGAACATCTCTAAGAAGAGATGGCAGTTCTGGGCACTCTTGGAGTAGTTGGTATACCAATTATTCTTCTGTTGCTGTGATAAAACACTATGACTAAAAGCAGTGTATCAGAGAAACAGTATATTTTGGCTTTGGGCTACAATGGTGGGAGTTGGGACAAGTAGTAGCATGGCAGCAGGCAGCATGAGCAGAAATCGTGGAGGTCACATTTTTGATTGCAAACAGGAGACAGGGAGAATGAACAGGAAGTGGGGTGAAAACCATACACTCTTAAAGCCCACTCCCAGTGAGACACTTCCTTCAGTAAGGCTTTAACTCCTAAAGATGCTGTGACATCCTTCAAACACCACAGGCAATGACTGGTTGAGAGCTCACATAACTGAGCTTATTGGGGATATTAAGTACATTCCTCATCCAAACCCCTGAACTTGGCAAATTTGAGTCTTGGTAAAAGTGGGTCAGGAATTTGGCTATTCGGGGTAGAATAATGATCTGTTAAGGTTGGGGAACTCTCTCTAAATTAAATTGCAGGATTTTTTTTATGAATTGGATGGGAACGTACAAGTAAGATGGGGTCTGTATTAATGTATGTAGTAATAAAATGAAACACTGAGGCTCCATGGTCTTCTAATGAAGAATTGCATTTAGCTCACATTTCTGCAGCTTCAAGGGCATGGCACTGACACAGCTCAGGGCGGTGAAGGCCTCATGGCAGACACATTATCAGGATAAGTGCACGTGTGAGAAGGACCAATCAAAAAAAGGAGACAGGAAGTCCAAATATGGAGGATGTCTTCTGTAATCACTTCTTCATTGACAAACTAACTAAGGGTCTTCTGAAACCTGCTTTAGTCCCTCCCTAGAGCAGCACCCCAATAACTGAACTAAATCCTCTGAGTTCCACCTCGTGTCTCACATTGCACTCTGAGGGAAAGGCCTTTTAACACACAAGCGGTGAGTGATAAACTCAAAAATACAAACCATATCAGGAACCAATATCAAGTCCTAGTTGCGATAAGTGTGTGTGTAAATGTGTGCACATGCATGCATGCTTGTGTGCACACATGTATGTGTGCCTGCATATGTGTATGCTTGACTGTGTGTGTGTGTGTGTGTGTGTGTGTAATTAGTAGAAGCACTAAAGCCCTGTCATCTATGCAATTTGTGGAGTTCAGGTCAAATAAGAACACATGATCTTATTTAAATATTGACAATAATTGGAGGATGGGAACAAAAGAGAATTAGACTGGTAAGTTCAGTCTATGGCTTGTGTGACTGTCCAGCTGTTTTCCCATGAACCCACTTTAAGAAAGTAGCAACAGGAGGCTAGAAGGTCAACATTACATAAAGAGCCAAAGCAATATACATTATTTTAGTGCAGGTATAACAATAAGGAGTACTAGAAAGTTGATAATAGCTGGGATTATCAGAAGAAAACAATGAAAGAAACACACTCAGGGAGATCTGTTATACACACAAAAGCCCTGAAGAGGTTCCTGGCCATTTTATATGAATAGTATTTTTAAATGCATCAATCTATATTAGGGACCAGTTTTCAACCAGAATCTTTCTGTTGAGACTTGGTATATTTTAAGAGTATAACAAAGATAACTAGACCTCTTATACTATAATCTTGTTCTTTCGGAGTCTCTCGAAGGTTTTTCTTATATGCCAAATAGAATGCTATATTCTTGCCCCGGTTAACATGGGTCTAGACATTCAAATACTATCAACTGTTATAACAGATAATCCCTTCAGTGCTGAATACAGCAAAACTGTTAAGATGGTCATTAACTTTTTACTTAGATCGACACTGGGGAAAAGTGTCATTCATCAGTTTCTTTTCAAAATATTTTTTAATTAATGTTATAAGTGTGTCTATGCCTGCATGCACACATGTGTACTACACACATGCAGGTACCTGCAAAACCAGAAGAGGGCATCAGATCCCTTACATCTGGAGTTAAAGGAGGAGGTGAGTTGCTTGATGTGGTTGCTGGGAACCATATCGATGCTTTTTGCAAGAGAAGCAGTTCTTAATTGCCGAGCCACATGTTTAGCTCATTATCAGCTTCTTACTAAACTTGTCAAATCAACATTCAAGAAATTCCTCCAAGAACCTGGTGTTTTATCTGTTATAATTAAAATTTTAAATTAGGGAGACTGCTCAGTAAGTAAAGTGCTTGCTGTGTGAGCTCAAGTACCTGACTTAGGATCTACAACACTCAAATATAAGGTGAAGATTCAGTGACTCCTATATCTGTAGCCCAGATGCTAGGGTAGTAGAGACAGCTGGATCTTTAGATTTTGCTGGTCAGCTGGCTAGCACAATCTATGTGTTTCAGGTTCACTGATCACGGAAAGGAAAAATTTAAGTGTTTCTTTTAGGAATATTTCTAGAAACAGGCCATCACTAAAGAACGGATCAAGGTCTTAAAAAAATTGAGTCTATTGAAAGCACCAGCTATCACATAAGCACTATTCTGGGAATGTCAAAAACAAAAACAAAACAGGCTCCTTTAGGATCTGTGAGTTCTGTGACTAGTGGAGTGGTGAGAGTCAGGTGAATTGGGTATTTGATAATATGGAGATACAATCTTGAGGTTGTAATATGAGGCTGCAATATGAAGAGGATAGTAAGATAGTGTCCTCCAACAAGAGCCAGGTTTCCAACAAAGAAACCAACCACAGGCAATTTGTCTGTAGACACAAGAAACTCATTTTCCAATGAAGCCAGAAATTCAGAGGCTTTCATTGCTGACACCTAGTGTATTTCAGCATACCCTAGTCCGCTGGTTCTTCAGGATTTGAGTCTACAAATGATCTCCTTATTGTCCCCAACACATGACACAGAGGATCTTATGTTTCATTGTATTTCCATCTGGAGTGTGTGTGACCTAAGGATAAGACACAGCTATTGTTTAAAGAGCTCTGTGAACCCTGTTGAGTCCAGAACCATAACAAAAACAAGGCTTGTGTCAGATTTACAGCAACATCACACCCCCACCCCCTCCACTCCTGACACCACACATACACTTGTGTAAAGTATAAAAGAGATCCTGGCCTGTGTGTTCTTGAATTCCTTTATATAAGTTTGCATTGTATCTGCTCCAGTAACATGTCCCTCCTCCCTTTTGTCTCTTCAGATGCCATGAGTTTGTGGAAGGAAATGGAAACATCAACATCTCATCTCTTGTTCTGATGGTTCTGTTCTGTTCTGTTCTGTTCTGTTCTGTTCTGTTCTGTTCTGTTCTGTTCTGTTGCTCTGCTCTGCTCTGTTCGGTTCTGTTCGGTTCAGTTCTGTTTTCTGCTCTGTTCTGTTTTCTGTTCTGTTTTCTGTTCTGTTCTGTTCTGTTCTGTTCTGTTCTGTTCTGTTCTGTTCTGTTCTCTGCTCTCTGCTCTCTGCTCTCTGCTCTCTGCTCTCTGCTCTCTGCTCTCTCTGCTCTCTCTGCTCTCTCTGCTGTCTCTGCTCTGTTCAGTTTTCTGTTCTGTTTTGTTTCCTCCAGAAGGCACCACCTCTTCCTTCTACTTTCTCTATAGAATTGTCTCTTCAATTTCCTATTCTTTCTTCTCTGTCTTCTAGTTGATAAGTCTCTTGTTCAGCCCTTAAACAGTTCAAAGTCTTAAGGATAGCAAGAGATAAAATGTATCCTGAATATTATCAAAGTATCATGTCATCATGTACTTCTCCAGAATCTGCCATCACACACAAAGCAGGTTTGTTTCACTAAGATGCCACAGCCTTTGAACTTATTCTTCTTTTTTCTTTCTATCATTTAAGAACATGTATTTTAGTACTCTGATAGGTCTCTGCAGTTATTTGTACATAAAGGAGCTAAATAACATACTTAAGAATATGGGAAGACAACAGATATGCTAGGCTCTTTCTGCTTGCTCCCTGAGCCAATTTATTCATTTGTTCATTCTGGGGAGTATGCAGACAATTTTTACTCCATGGTATATAATAAGCTCTGCCAGACTTCAGTAAGTGCAGAAGTTAAACAAGACAATCTTTTGATTGTCCATTCCAGCTTTTTATTTGATGAGCTGGGTGGTATTTACTTTTTTTACTTTCAAGTATTCATAAATGGTTTTTTATAAGATACCATATTCTGTATTAATTTATTGTTGGTATAGAAATTACAGGCTTTATAAAAATGGATACTCAGAACAAGTGTGGGTTTATTCTTATTTTCTATTTAATGTTAGAGAATAATTGTGTAATTCTCCTTTTTTAAAAAAGTAAGATATACTTACAGTAAGCATTCTGTGATGGCTTATTAATTGTACCTCATGGCTCCTCTTCCCTATCCTTTTCTGAGCTGAAGAGACTGGTCCACTTTTCTTGTTGCTTGCCCTTTGAGAGGCACATGAGCAGAGCTGAAGGCACTTGCTCTTCCCAAGCCAGGCCAGATGCCTTCAAGTGCTCCATTCTGAGATGCATACTGGGGATTGACTGCCTCCAGTTCTTTTTAGATTTATTTACCAGCATGTCAGAAAAATACCAAAATTCTAAAGGTTAATAGACTGATGTGATTTATGAAACCACCCTTGTACCTAAAACACTTGTGAATTGGAGAAAGAACTCTGAACAGGACACACTGCCCTGTGGGAGCCTCTCAGCACTGTTCTCAGGCCAGCAGTACAGTGCAAATATATATGGTGGTTCCAAGAGACAAGAAATGCTGACATGACTCTGGTTTCTAATAGTCACATTCCTGCTTTGGGAGAGCATCTTGCTGCTTGCCAACGGGTATTCTTTAATGATGAAAATGGCAGTAACACTCTTACTCCCTCTGGGATTATGATAATAGATCATACTAAGGACTCATGCTCAACAAGGTTAAATACAGTGGACACATGAGTAGGCAGCTGCTTTCTCTGTGAGAAGTCCAAGGATGCCATTTTAGGAAGTATTAGTCATTAAGAAAACTCTCAGAATTCCCTGAGAATGGAAGGGCTCCTATAATCTACAGCAGTTTTAGGCTTCAGGCTGTATTCCAGGAGCTACCTTTGACAGGCACTCTGGGCCTCCTTGATGGCGCTCATCTGATGACAGTTTTATATGTTGTCAGTGACCACTGTGACTGCATGAGTCTGCAGAAGCATAATATGGATTAATTGCTCTTCGGAGGGAGAATGCTTAGGAGTTGAAGGACAGGAGGTAGTTTATGAAGAAGAGTTGAGTTTACAGAGGCAGAAAGCAAGGCAGGGTCTCTGTTTGTACCAAGTGGGAGTAGTACTCTTAACACAACAGTGCAAAGACTCCCCAAGCATTTTGTACTGAAATATGGAGGACGGCAATTGGCAATAGGTTTCCTTCTTTCCTTTCTTCCTTTATTTCTTCCTTCCTTTCTTCTTTCCTTCCTTTGTTCCTTCCCTTTTTCATTTCTTTATTTCTTTATTCCTTTCTTCCTTCCTTCCTTCCTTCCTTTCTTTCTTTCTTTCTTTCTTTCTTTCTTTCTTTCTTTCTTTCTTTCTTTCTTTCTTTCTTTTTTTCTTTTTCTCTATATTAGCTTATGCTGAGGATTTCTCCCTGGTAAGATCAGGGGGAAATGTTGTGCTGGTTAGGTTTTTTAAATCATCTTGACACAAAGTAGAAATATATGTGAAGTGTGAACTTCAGCTGAAGAATTGCTCCTATCAGATAGTCTGTGGGTATGCCAGTGGGATATTTTTTAATTAATGATTGATGTGGGAGGGGCCAGCCTGTGGAGGACAATGTCATCCCTGGGCAAATGATCCTATGTTGTATTTTTAGAAAGCAAGCTGAGCAAGCCAATAAGCAGCATTTCTCCATGACTTCTGCTTCAGTTCTGACAACCAGGTTCCTGTCTCAAGTTCTTGCCCTGAATTCTTTTTCTTAATGACAGACTGTAGATGAAATAAGATAAGTTCCCCCTTAAGTTGCTTTGGTCATCATGTTTATTGCAGCAACAGGGAACAAATGAATACAGCTGTCTACCTTTACTGATGTCTCTGATGTAATAGATGAAAGATCGAAAATCCTAGGGACAATTTCTTTGTGCACCCTTCACCCTACCAACCTCAGTGTGTGTTAACACAGGAGTGTAGCAACCTCAGTCTGTGTCCCTCAGAAGTTTCTGGCTTTCTCTGCAGAACAAGTAAGTGTACAAAAGGAACTTAGCACATGATCTCATAGACAATATCTATATGGTCATGTGTTACAGCTCATATTGAGCAGTAGTCGGAGTATGAGTGCGCAAGGCCTTCCTTTTCAGATTCCTGAATCAGTTTCTTTGTTGGGAAAATGAAAGAGAAGGTAAGTTTTTCTATGCCTTGAGTTTTAGATTACAAAATCACAGGGACAAGGCCACTTTCACTTTTTCTTCTTGTTCTGCTTCTCTGATTGGTGATACAAGCTCTGGCAAGTTGAATTTGTGTACTCTTTTTTCATTCTCAATTATGTGGTTCAAAGCTTAGCTAGTATTTAGGAAAATGAGCGGATGTCTCACCAGTCCCCTCAAGACACCTCTAGCTTGAGTCACCAATGAGGATGAACTCTAGATTGAAATCTGGGCTGTATTTTCCAAAATCTAAATTTGTTCCTTAACATATAAGATGATAAAATGCCTAAATATGAAGCAAAATAGTAACTGGGTTCAGTATTTTCAAATCCTATTTTGACAAAAGTGAGAAATTGCTACTCCTTTCATCTTTATGAAAATGTCCATATTCACTAAAAGATTAAAATAAAACATGTATATCAATATGTAATAGAAATTTGCAGTTTACTTTGCCATGCTTTAAATAAATTTGAGTCTTTCAACTCCATCAACTTCTTGAGTTTTAAAAACTGGTTTTAAGATCATAATTTTGTTATTTTTTTAAAAATAGAGTTCATACATTAAAAATGGAAAGTCCTAGGGGGAGTTAAAGGCAATGATATAATTAAGAACTTGCTTTAAGACATAAGACACTATGTGAAGAAACTCTGAGCTAATTTTTAAGTCCCCCTCAATACAAGACTCCATGGCTGTACACTGAATAATGTAGGGATAAAGTTGTGGCATGCTGTTCAGGGAGTAAATGTGAAGACCATCGAGAGGCAACTGTCACTATGTAACATTGTTTTTTTTTTTAACCTTTAAAGAATGTTAAGATTTATGAGGACAGAAATATCATATCTATAATACTGGTTTAAACTTGTTTGAGTTCTGAGATCAGCCTCTGACTTCATAAACTTTTAATTATGTTTTCTTCATATTCATCATTTTTACTTGAAGGGCAATATGGTCTGTTAATCAATAGACATGGAGAAATCTCATACTTTGCATCAGTGTTCAAATGAGTTGCTATAATGTGAATACTATGAGAGGTCATATGCTATCTATTGTAGCAGCCTCATTTTAGACCTCTTGGATGGATGGATATATATATTTTTATATATATATATATATATATATATATATATATATATATATATATATCCGTGTATATGTATATCAACTGAAATAAACACATAAGAGCTAGTCTGAAAACTTGCAATTTCTTTTGCAAACAGAAGTTTCACTGATGAAGGCGTGTGCTATACTTATCTGTGGGTATGAGGACAAATATTTAACTTGTAACTAGAAATTATACTGTGTTGAGGTATGGTCTATTGCTATGTATTGTAATGCTAAATTCTGTACCTTAATGTCTAGGCCTACTAGTGACTTCTCACGTCTACCAGGTTTTGTTGTGCAAATTTTGTTCCTTAATTTAAAACTATTGGTTAAAGAAAAATGACTACAGCCAATTACTGGAAGTTAGAGGTAGGTAGGTTTTTGAGTTACGTGGTTGAGCATGAGAAAGAGAGAGAGACTGAGAAGTAGAGAGGAGAAGGAGCCATGAGAGGAGATATACCGTGAGCACATGGCCAGGAACAATAGCAAGTATTTGGGGAACGTTACTGGGGAGGTATCCAGGCCAAGAATTAGAAGCGTAGGTTAGGGGTTATCCTCTAGTAATTGTCAAAGCCAAATAAAACAGCCATAGTCTGAGTTCCATTTATTTGTAAGCTAGTTGGGGGTAAGCTTAAATTGGTTGTCCTACTATACTGCTATAGTAAAGTGATGATTACAGCTTCTCCTCCAAGATCCATGACTTCCTTAGCCCTGGATAGTCTAGGCTTACAGTATTAGGTATGATTTTCCTCTGTCGAGTGGGTCTTAAATCCTATTAAAAAGCTGTTAGTTAGCAGTAAGGTATTTATGCCACTACTGTGGTGTTGGTTGCTGTTTCTGTTCATAGGGGTCTTTTTCAGAAAAACAGAGCCAATTACAATGCAGAGTTGTGGAACCCAGTCCCAACGAATATGCCTGCTATCCATCCCCCATAACTAAGGTCTCAGGAATCATTGTGGAAGGCAGGGCAAAAAGTTTGTAAAATCAGGACATTTTCTGTGAATTTGTGTCTCTTAGCAATGTTTAAAGCTATAGCCATAAAGTTGTACCATCATGACTACCTAAACATGAGCCTAAAAGGACTGTAACAAAAGACACTCTAAAAGGGAAAGACAAGGAGGCCTCAACACTACACAAAGAACTAGAGACAGCTAAGGAATGCTGAGAGCAGGAGAAATAGTCCTTTTTGGGGAAGAACATACCAAATGATTATCAAGTGCTCATCCCTGAAAACACATGTACAAATACAAGTAATGTTTTATAGATAGAACAGCTTATATTTACGTATTTAGGAGTGTGTTTTGAATATACATATACATATGTAATAACAATTAATGTTTTTAAAAGGCCCTAAGTTTGAAAGAGATCAAACAGGAATATTTGGGAGGATTTGAAGGGAGGAAAATGAAGATGGAAATGATGTAATTATATTCCTATATTATATTGATATTATTTTTTAAATTATATAGTATAATATCAAAAAATTTTAAAGAGAATTTCAGTTTGTACTCACTATCAGCTCATCTCAGTCATACCTCATGCTCCAGGCCGAGTCCTGCATCCTTTGTGAGACTTTCACTTTTCTGCCAGAGTCCAGTCATTTCCTTGATTATTTCTCATACTGTCATGTCTTTTTCTCCTGGTATCATTGAATTTTGTACCAGTAGAGACACTGAATGTTTCATGTCTGTTTTGTTTGCTATGCATTTTCCTCTAATATCATGCTAAGTCAGCAGTAGACTGAGTATTCATAACCACCAGGAGCATTTCCTGAAAACGGCTTCATTGAGGATACATAAACAATGACCTGAAAATTGATGATGAGTTGAATAATTATTGTAAAGTGCTTAAATGACAGATGCCTAAGATCACCCATTCCCTTTTATTCTATTACTCCTGTTTTTACAAATCACTTCTTTTTTCTTTTAAAGGTCAAATGCTTTTTTAATGACTATTTTAATTGCAAGTCACAAACTATAGGAGAAACTATCTGAAGATTTATTCCATACAGTGAAAAGATAGTGAGCTTCCTGTATTTGCCAAAGATAACTCAAATGCACATGTGATTTTTCATTATTTTGATCCTCACTAAGATCAAAATGCCTGCAATAAACAGTTTAAGGGAAACATAATTTATTTTGGCTCACAGTTTCAAAGGGTGTAGTACATAGTTTCTTGGTTCCAGGTTGGGAGGTAGAGAGGGAGGGAGAGAGAGAGAGAGGGAGGGAGGGAGAGAGGGAGAGAGAGAGGGGGGAGAGGAAGGGAGAGAGAGAGAGAGGGAGGGAGAGAGAGAGATTGAGAGGGAGGGAGGGGAGGAGGGACGGAGGGAAGAAGGGAGGGAGGGAGAGAATGAATGGTCCCTATAACTCCATAGACTCTACCATCAATGACTGACTTACTTCCTCTACCTTACAGCATCAGCATCTCTCAAAATAGCATCACCAGGTAGGACCAAGTCTATGATGTGTGATGCTTTCCTGGAACATGTGACCTTGATAATAGCTAGGAAGACTCAATCAGAAATTAAGGATATAGTGTTAAACCTGAAATTCTTTTAGTACTATAATATTAGGTAGCACAAAGACCACCAGACTATATTAAGGGACAAAATGATTATGAAAAAGTAGCAGCAGCTAATATGAATTACTTTTTACCACTAAAGAAGAAAAATAAAAACTGTAACAATAATTGCAATCATAGGTAATTTAGAATGTATTTTTCTCCTCAAGACATCATTTTTATTCATATACCATAACAGAATCTCTATATGTATGCAAGAGTATATATGCATATTTATATCTACTAAGTATATTTATTGCATATGCATGAATGTATATGCATATAAAGTAAAGTAAATTATATGCTATGAAGACATTCTGTAGCTACCTATGTGTATGTGTAGAAAGAGTGAGAGCAGGAGGGAGAGGAAGGAATGAATGAAATAGTGTATTCAACATTACACCTTTGTTAGAAAAAGGAATTTTCTTTCTTGTGAATGTGCTATTTTACTATGGAAAGAATCAACAAAACTAACATGTTTTTATTAAAATACATTTCATTCATAATAGTTTAATGTTTGGTCACACATTACCCTTTTATTGAAAATAGATTTTTTCTTACATAATATATCTATATATCTTGATTATGGCTTCCCCTCTCTCTACTTCTCCCAGTTCCTCCAGATCTCCCCTCCAATCTGAATCCACTCCCTTTCTGTCTTTCACTAGAAAACAAGCTTCAAAGAGACAATAATGTCAAAATAAAATACAATAAGATAAAGCAAAAACTATCATATTGAAGTTAGACAAGACACACCAACAGAAGAAAGTGTCTAAGCAAAGGCATTAAGAGTCAGAGACCCACTCATTCATACAGTCAGGAGTCCTACAAAAGCACTAACTGAAGGCTATAATGTATATGCTAATAAATATGCCTGTGCTTCCTATTTCAGTCTCTGTAAGATCATATGAACTTTACTCAGAGAGACTTGTTCTTTGTGTGTCCTCCATTCCTTCATACACCCTTCCTGTTTCTTCTTCTATGGGTTCCTGTGAGCTTTGAGGAAAGGGATTTGATGGAGAAATCCCATTAAGGGTTGTATATTCCAAGGTTTATTTTACTCTGTGAAATGTCTGGCTTTTGGTCTCTGTAATTTTTTTTTTCTCATCCACTGCAGGAAGAAGCTTCTCTGAAGATAGCTGAACAGGCACTGATCTAATAAGTATAGCGGAACATCATTTGGAGTCATTTATCATTACTTTATTTACTTGTTCCTGTTAACACAAATATTAGATAGCATAGGTCCCTGGGATATTTAGTCTCTGGTCCTTGGTCACTCCAAGCACTGTCAGGTATGCGTTCCATCTCATAGAGTGGGCCTTATTTCAAGTCTGTTATTGGTTGGTTACTCCCACAAGTGTTTTGCCACCATTGCCCTTATATATATCTTTCCGGCAAGGTGACATTGGAGATCACAGAGTTTCTGACTGACTTGGTGTTTATGGTTTGCTTTTGCTCGTGTGCAGAGTACCTTCCTGTACCAAAGATGATAGCATGCAGGGTGAAGTCTCTATTTAGGCCCCACCTTGACTTCTTCATGTTCAATGAGTGGTGTGCATGTCTTCAGCAATTAGACCTTGCTGTCATTTTGCAGAGAGTAACCCTGTCTGAGAATTCCTATGAGTCTCTTTGGTCAACAATTCAATAAGATCTAATCCAATCCTGGTACTGGAAACTTCATTTGGTGATAAGAGATGGCAGGGTATGACACCATCTCTCCCATTATTTAATGATTTCATTTATATTGCTTTTGTATATATACATATTTTAGGAAGCTTCTACTGTATTTGGTTTCTGTAGTACCCCCCAATGACCCATAATTTTAGTTGTCTCTCCTATTATTCCCTCATTCAACTCTCTCTCCTTTTTCCCTCTTTATTTGACTCTTCAGTTCCAGATCCCTCACTCCATCTACCCGTAATTATCTATTCTATTTCCCTTTCCCAGTGAGATTTATCTGCACTCTCTAGTCCTTTACTCTATGCCTACCCTAAGTAGTTCTACAGATTGTTTAACACTGACTTAACAGCTAATATCTATGTATAAGCTAATACATATCATAATTATCTTTCTGTGTCTGGAATATCTCACTCAGGTTGATTGTTTTCTAGTTCCATCTATTTGTCTGGAAATTCTGTGTCATTCTTTTTAAATGTCTGAGTAATAGTTCATTTATATATATATATATATATATATATATATATATATATATATATATTTTTTTTTTTTTCTGTTGAGGGACATCTATGTTATTTCCAATTTCTGGATATTATGAATAGAGCAGCAACGAATATGATTGAGCAAATCTCTTTGTTGTAGGATAAAGCATCCTTTGTATATATGTCCAAAGAGTGGTACATATTGATCTTAAGGTAGATTAATTCCCATCTTCCCAATCAATCACCATATTGATTTCCATATTGACTACATATGAGTTTGTGCTCCAACCATCATTGAATGAACTTTTCTTTAACTCAACATTTTTGCCAGGATGATCTGTTACTTGTTTTTTTAATCTTAGTCAATATGACAGGTTAAAGACAAAATCTCAGTTTAGTTTTGATTTGGATTCTCCTGATGGCAAAGAATTTTGAGCAAAATATTTGTAAGCTGTTTGAGTGCCCTCTTTTGAGAATTCTCTATTTAGATCTGTACCCTGTGTTTAATTTGAATTACTTGTTTTCTGGGTACCTAGTTTCTTGAATCCTTTAAATATTTTAGATATTAGCCCTCTATTGGATGTGTAGTTGGTAAAACTACACATTTTCTCCATTTTGTAGCCTGTTGCTTTGTCTAAAAGAATGTCCTTTGCTGTGTAGAAGTTTTTCAGTTTTATGAGGTCCCAATTATTAATTGTTGATCTTAGTGCCTAATCTAATGGTGGTCTGTTCTAAAAGTCCTTTCCCCTGCCAATAAGTTCAAGACTACTCCTCATCTTCTCATTCAGGTTCAGTGTATCTCCTTTTATGATGTGATCTTTGATTCGTTTGGGATTGAATTTTATGCGAGTCATTTGTATGAGTCTATCTAGCTTCTTCTACATGTTGACATCCAATTTGACTAGCAACATTTGTTGAAGAATCTGTCTTGTTTCTAGCTTCTGTGTTTCTGTCTTCTTTATTAAAAATCAGGTGTTCATAGTTGTGTGGATTTATGTCTTGGTCTTTAATTTTGTTCTATTGATCAGCATGTCTGTTTTTGTGCCAGCATTGTGCTGTTTTTATTACTATATCTTTGTAGTACAGCTTGATATTGGAAATAGTGATACTTCCAGCAGTTCTTTTATTATTTGGGGTTGTTTTTAGCTATTTCAGTGAGAATTTTGGTTTCTTGGAAAAAAATTTATTTATTTACATTTCAAATGTTATCCCCCTTCCAAGTTGCCCCTCCACCAGCTCCCTATGCCCTCCTTCCCTGCCCCATGCCTCTATGAGCGTGCTTCCCCACCCGCCCACCTACTACTGCCTTAGAACCCTAGTGTTCCCCTACCCTGGGTCATCAAGTCTCCACAGGACCAAGGGGTTCCCAGTGATACCAGATAGGGCAATCCTTCGGCTACATATCCAGCTAGAGCCATGGGTACCCCCGTGTACTCTTTGGTTGATAGTTTAGTCCTTTGTAGCTCTGGGAGGGGCGTGTCTTGTTGGTTGATATTGTTGTTCTTTCTATGAGGTTGCAATCCCCTTCAGCTCCTACAGTCTTGCCCTAACTTCTCCATTGGAGTCCCCGCTCTCAGTCTAATGTTTGGCTATGTATATCTCGATCTGTATTGATCTGGCTCTGGCAGAGCCTCACATGGGACAGCTATTGGTTGAAGATATCCTATTAAGAAAATTGGACTTTCCCCAAGGAACTTGATGCCCTTAATCAGTAGGAAATAGTCTTAAAAAATCTACACTCCTGACTCACTTTAAACTTCTTGTCTATCAAGTGTTGTGAGGTTGGAAGGGATAAGGGCGGAGAAAATGGTAGATATGAAGTGGTCAAAAAGTATGGTTACAAACTATACAAACTAGTCTTGTTGTTTTTTGTTTGTTTGTTCAGTGTGTGTGTGTGTGTTTGCACATGAAGCTGATCTGATCAATATCTGTTAAGAATTGTGTTGGAATTTTGATGGGGGATTTTATTGAATTTGTAGATTGATTTTGGTAGAATGACCATTTTTACTATGTTAATCTTATTGATCCATGAGCTTGGTCTTTTGATCTTCTGATAACTTCTTCAATTTCTTTTCTCAATGACTTGAATTTTTTATTATACAATTCTTTCATTTTCCTGGTTAGAGTCACCCCAAGATATTTTACATTACTTGATGCTATTATGAGAGGTGTTGTTTCCCTGATTCTTTCTCTGTCTATTTCTCATTTGTATGTAGATAGGCTACTGGGTTTTTTTTTTTTTTTTAGTTAATTTTGTATCCAGTTACTTTGCTGAGAGTGTTCATCAGCTCTAGGACCTTGTAGAATTTTTGTGTCACTATTTGAACTATCATATCATTTGTAAATAAAGATATATACTCCAAATATGTATCTCCTTGATATCCTTGAGTTGTTGTATTGCTCTAAGATTTCAAGTACTAGTTATGGAGAGAGTAGACAACCATGTTTTGTGCATGATTTAGTGGAATTGTTTTGACTTTCTTTCCATTTAAGTTGATGTTGGCTATGATCTTGCTGTAAACTGCCTTTATTATAGAAGATCCCTTGTATTTCTAATCCCTAATCTCTCCTGGACCATGAAGGGGTGTTGGATTGCGTCAAATGCTGAAAAGGGAATTCTTTAAAACAACGAAAAAATCAGACAAGTGAGAGGAGAATCAAAAGTGTCTTTTACAAGCCATGGGAAGGTTTTAAGGACAAAAATCATGTCGCGTTCTAACAGGAATACCTTCTTATACCCAAGTATTGAGTAAAATAGTGAAAAAAAATAAATAAGAACACTAAAATAACCAATCTACCAATATACTTTGCTCATGGACACATGAACTACAAATGAATCTGCTAATTAATAGGGCCTCAGAATGAGGGCAACTTGCTGATGTGCCAAGAGCCAGTTTTACTCTAGTTAACCCAGTGAGTTCTATTGTAGGCAAGACTTGGATGCAAGATAGCAGAGAACACAAGCTCTCTTCAGGCAGTCTCACACTCCAGGAAGAGCCTGGATTTCCTTTCATGTTTATGATATCTCCACTTTCTCAGGGCAAAACTCCAGACAAAGGACAGTTGAAGTCCCAGAGTTTTATTACAGGTGTCATCTTCTGAGGAAGTGGCCAAGTGTTTGAGAATTTTCATCAAACCTACAGGATTCACATTAGATAAAACTATATATTTTCATGAAACACACACACACAAAAACACACAGACACATGCACACACACCAGGATATAGCTGGTAAACACTAAACATATTTCTGTACAGTGGGATTAGGTGCCAAAAAGTTTATATTAAATAAAGAGAAGGAATATGATTGAAGAAATGGCACCAGCTTAATATGAACAGCTTGTCACCCCCAAAGAAAAGGAAAAATGCACAGTGACAATAATAATGTTATTAGTAATATATTTTCTCCCTCAATCCCCAAAGAACATTTTCAGATCTGAAACTAAGGGAAGCCAAAATTACATAACACAAGATTGAGGATCCTGGAGAGATGGAGTAATTGAAATAGATGGTGCTAGAAGAAATTGGGAGGGAAGAAGGTCATAGATACTTCCACATCAGGTTCTTGTTCTCTCTAAAGTAGATTTGAGATTTCATACAACAAAACCTTTGCTGGCTCAATAGCTTTTGGCAAATCCAAGCTTGTTTTTGTTTTGCTATGAAATGCATATTCTACAAGGAAGATGGCTTTTAGACATAATAATGCATTGACCTTTTGCTATTTTACACCTTTCCTATGAATATGTTTTCCTGAAGAAAACTCTTAATTTCTTGAATGTAGTTTGTGAGTGATGTACTCATGTTACATAGGGCTTCTTCACTTTGCAATATTATTAAGGTGAATGATCTTTCCGTGTGTGTGTGTGTGTGTGTGTGTGTGTGTGTGTGTTTGTACAGCATGTATGGTCATTTGAACAGAAAGTGTCTTCTGCTATTAATCCTGTTCTGGTGTGATCTTTTGCATTTGCTGGGCTTCCTCTTTTGATCCCAGTCTAACCAGTAAGCTGTTACAGCAGTACTTGTGTGTCATAAATCTGCTTAGCACACTGACTTTGTTTACTCACTGTTGTCTGGGCTTTTTAAAGCAAGATATCAACTAGCTAAGACGTAGCTGCTTCTTACTTAAAATTAGAAATGAAAAAAAATTCTTGCCTTTATCCTTCCTTCATTAGGTCAGATGTTCCTTTTGATAACTGCAACTTCTACAAGACTATTTCAGAATATCTCTGTAAGTGCACAAGTGAGCTGAAAAGGAATGCCATGAATGGAAGGGCAGAGTTTTGTAGTCAGAAACACACTTATGAATAGATTGAAAGCCCTTTAAATAACTAGACCCAAGGGTTTCTTCCATTTGCTGTAGGAAACACATACAGGTAAGCCTGTTTCCATTGTATCTCAATTCTATTATTTCTCACAAAAGCCATGTCTATTAGCTTTCCTTTTTTTGAATAAGCTCTGGTATTTTACAAAGAAATATATCCTTTGGCTCGTGTCATAAAAGACTTTTGTTGGTGTATAGTGAAAGATACATTTACCAAGGTGTTTTATTACTCCACGGTTGGAATTAATATCTCCCTGCTTTATACTTCCTTAGCACGTTGTAAGTGCCTCTATTATAGCACTTATTGCCATCTGCCTACATTCAGGGTTGTTAATGTATGTTTTTAGATTATGAGCCCCTGAAGGGCAAGGACCATACCTTCCTCATTTTATATCTTTCCCAAGGCTCTAAGCAGTGACTTGTATTTTGCATGTGCTAAATAAATGTTTATTAAATTGACTGAGTAGGTAGCATATACTTAGAGATAGACCGCTATTCTTTGAAAAGCACATTTTATTTTTAATCTTGGCTGATAGTTAAGTTTGGAAAATTCAAACAAGCTGAAATATTATGAGATAATTTTATACCATGAATGCTCCCTTGGAGAGATTTCTTTGCTGTTGCAATTTAATTCATATTGACATATTATTTATGTGTGCTGTTGCATTAAGATTTAGAGTTTAAGGACAAGTAGCACTGAAATCAAATTTTTTTCACCCCATTCCTTCATAGAATCTCCACAGGATTTGCCTACCTTTTATGACCCACAGTTCCATTTATTGTAAACTAGGAACTGTAGACTCTTTTCAGAGAATTCCAGTAAGTTTCAGGTGAGATATGTCTACAGAGAAGTTAGCATACTCTGGAAGCTAAATAAGCAGTTTCATCTATTTCCTTTCTCCTCTTTCTCTTCCTTCCAGCTAACATGTGTTGGTGAGTTTTAGACTTGTGTCTATTGAATGCTAATGTCAACACTGGCCCTGATTACTGGGACAGAGAAATGAGCCCAACATTCCCTTAGCAGATGAACTTGGAACACTAAATCAAAAATCATAATGACATGTTGTATCATGATGGTAGATATATTTTGGATAATAAACCATGGAAAGGATGAAAATTTACCTTGCCCTACAGTATCATGTGGAATGACATGACACATGTGTGATCTCAGTTTGGCAGAGAGAAGTGGGAGGGACATTTTCCATGGAGGAAATAATGGGAATCGAATTTAAAACATCACAAAACAGCATGATTTGCACAATGTGTAACTAGATTATAAAGATGAAGAGGGTAACAGGAGAAGAGTCTGAGTTCCATGAAGGTATTTCTGTTGTGCTTTAAGAAGAGAAACAACTCATGTCTTGAGAGTAAAAGTGAGACAACAATATTTTTCCTTCCAGGATTTATTAGTTCCTTCCTCTCCCCAGCAGGGACCACTGAGGTAATTCCAGAAAAATCTTGGGGTTTCAGTAACCCAATCTGAACACCACTGCTGCAAATGATAAGCTGTAGACTGGGAGGGGGTGAGGTTCAAACAGGGTAGAGAATGAGACAGGATTAGAAACAGCAGTGTTTTTGGCTGAGAGTTTGAGTCCACGATTCTGAAAATGTCTGTTCTTAATAGCAGGGATCCCATGGAAGCCACTGTGGTTGTTTTTTGAGTTCAATATCTTTGAAGATGAAGCTGGATTCTGTTACATAGATATAAATTCCAGACAGTTTGTCTGTCTGGACTACTTTACTTATGGTTAACGCTTACTGCAGTATTTTCTGCAAAGCAAGCAGCCTGGTTGGTTGCAAGATTTATAATCTGTATGGGTACAGAAGATTTTTCATAAAATTAATCAGCAGAGTCTTCTTAATTTCTTCCCACATAACTGAAAAAATGATTAATTTGTTAGCTTTTCATCATTATAGTGAAATACTGAAGATAGACTAGGTTACTTAAAAAGAAAAGAAAGATGTATTTGCTCACACTTTGGAGGGGTATAGTTCAGGTTCAGTGAGGGAAAATCCTTGATAACAACATCAGCAAGACATGCTGGTGCTATAGTGCACAAATGTTGTGGGATTAGCAAACCACTCTCTGCTTGAATTCAAGGCCAACTCCATAAGATAGAACTAATGCCTGAAACTTCTCAGGTGGCCAAGAACATGAGAATGGATAGAACATGGGTCTATGGTAAAACCAAATACTGTTGTTCTGCTCAAGAAAACCAGCAATGAAATGACTCCTAATGCATTCTGCTATTCCCATAGGTAGTAGTCTCACTTAACTATAACCAGAGAGGCTTCTACCTGTATTAGGTGGGAACTAACTCAGAGACTCATAGTTGGACAGAGAGTGAGAGATACTGGAGCACTCAGTCTGAATAGGACATCTTCATCTGATCTCCATCTCAGGGTTCAGTGACCTATAAAGAAGAGGAGGCAGGACGATTATAAGATCCTGAGCTGATAGATGTCTATAAGGAAATAGTGTCTTCCATACACAAGACTGATGGATATAGGAATCCCCAGAGTCTAGCAGTACAGATTCATACCAGATTGAGAGAGGCAAATAAACATGAGCTGTCACCACTAACCAGGAAGTTATTTGCAACTGGTAAGTACATGCTTAAAATGAAAAAATTAGTCTTCTCCAACAGAGTCTGAGTTATCACAATTCAAGGTAGCCTGAACTCCCAATGTTAGATGGCCAACACAAAATGGATTCCATGGTATTATTGCAGACATTTTGTCTCATATACCTTTGTTTGGGCATTTTTAAAAAATCTTATTGGTATTTTGCTTGAATATTTTGATTTCTGATTTTGTGCAAATTTTTTTGGATGAGAGTTTCTTGTTTGTTTTCATTTTATTTATTTTCTTTAAAAAGAGAGCACATGGAATGATGTAGAGTTGTGTGGGTAGGGAAGTAGAGAACCTAAGAGAAGTTGTGTGAAGGGAAATGTAAAATTTGAATATTTTGTAGGAAAATAATTTTTCAATAAAATGTATTAATAAAATCTAAATTTCTGAAAAAAGAGAAAGTTGTCATTAATAGGAGTCTTATCCATACAGAATATGTAAAGTGAAAGTGGTACTTTGGGAAGAGCCAATGTCCTGGCTGCTTTTAGTCTCTTTCTTATTGTGGTATAAAAGCATGAACAGAATGGCAAAGGCTTTATTGTATTTAGTAGGTGATTATGGCTATATTAGCATCATGATTTCAAGCCATAAGATTGAGGACTTACCAGTTGAATCTTTATTATGCATTTCAATTAAAGTTACATGTATTTGAAAATTATAAACATGGAAACAAATAGGAATCCAAATGTTCCACACTTATGCCTCACAAAATATGATTTATTTACCTTTTTATAGCTACAGATAAAACACTTTTGTCTATGTTGACAATATTCTGCCCACAGACAGTTGCACAATCTCTAAAGTCTCAAGTTCGAAGAAAAGTGAATCCTGTCCATAGGACTATAAGCACAGAATCAGGCCAGGCTCTAGGGAGGGAGTTGTGATTGCACTGAATGTGGACTCAGGGTGATCTTCACCTGTGACTCGTTGATTTAAAGACTTGTTATCTACATTTTTATGTATAGTTCCAAATGTAAAACCTATCATAAATTAAAAGCTTTAGATGCGCCATTCCAATACCATTTCAGTGAATCATTTGCTATTTATTTATTTAATAAAACTTAGATTTGAATTTTTTTTAAATCCTTGAAATAGATGAACTCTTGTCTTGGGTTGTGACTTGCTTAGAATACAGTTGAATTGGTATTTGCCTGGCTTGAATATGACTTGGTATTACAGAAACTGATTTTGGCTCCTGTGATTCTATTGGAAACTAATCCAGAAACCTAGAGAGGGAGAAAATCACAGAAAATTTCCCTCTTTTATTGAAATTAGATTCTTTTCTCATACAATATATCCTGATTACAGGTTTTTTCCTCTCTCTATTCCTCATCATTTCCCTCCACCTCTCCTCCCATCTGGATCCACTCCCTGTCTGTCTCTCATTAGAAAAGAACAGGCTTTGAAGATATAACAACAAAATATAGCAAAATAAAATGTATTAAGATAAGACAAAACCCATCACATGTGGACAAGCCAAACCAACAGAAAAAAAAAAAAAGAGTCAAAGGAAGGCACGAGTGGGTCTCTGATACTCTCACACACTCAAGAGCCCCCAGAAAATTCTAAACTGCAGATAATAACATATATGCAGAGGACCTGGTGTAGACAGTGCTGCTTCAGTCTCTGTGAGTTCATATGGTTCATATGTGAGTTGATTTAGAGGGCCTTATTTTCCTGTGTCCTCCATCCCCTCTGGTTCTTATACATAGTTTTCAACTCCTCTTCCATGGGGTTCTCTGAGCTCTGAAGGGAGGAATTTGATGAAGACTCCCCATTTAGAGCTGTGTTTCAAGGTCTCTTTCTGTCTCTGTTAATGTCTGGCTGTGGGTTTCTGTATTTTTACCCATATGCTGAAGGAGGAAGATTTTCTGATGGTGACTGAATAACACCCCTGATCTATGAGTATTGCAGAATATCATCAGAAGTCATCTTATCACTACGTTTTTACTTTAAAGACTACTAGTAACTGTCTTTAGCCCAGGTCTCTGGGTTATCTAGTCTCTGCTTCTTGGTCATCCAAGCAATGTCATGTATGAATTTCATGGAATGCACTTTACAATGTTGGCTGGTGACTCCCTAAAGAAACTTCTATTAGCCTAGCTCTTTCTCAGTGACCTACATAGGATTTCTGTATGTATTTATGTGTGTGTGTGTGTGTGTGTGTGTGTGTGTCTTTGCTCGGCTTCTGAGAATCTAAATTTAGGTTGTCATGCTTGAACAGCATATACTTTACCCCCGAGCCATCTCCCCAACCTCTAAACAGGAATTTTCAATCTTATTCAGTCAGTTATATAAACAAACTTGCCCTATAGAAATGAGCTCTCTTTTACCTGAATCTCAAATAGGATGTTTATGTTTGGCCAGATGTTAGTTAATTGAAACTAATTACATTTCCCAAGTAATCCTAGCATCTGGAACCAGCCATGCTGAAAAGCAAAGCTGAACTGAAGCACGGTGTTGTCTCTGCCTCTCCTCAGCTGCCTGTGCAAAAGCAAGATTAAAGCACTTTTATGTCAAAAATCCAATTCTGTTCACTCATTTTATTTTGTTCATTTCTTGGTGTATAGATAGAAGCATCTTGCATGGCTGTTGGTTTTGTTAAGTAGGGTGGCCATATTAAGGCTCAAGGAAAATGTTCTGAAAGCATATAAATAAAAAGAAGCACAGAGACTGTGCTACTTCTTCCTGCTCTAACAAATATTTTTGTTGTTCTTCTTCTTGTGTGTTGTTAGAACATAGGATGCTTTTTTAAAAAAAACAGGCTATAATTTTAAACTATAACTACCATGGTTGGCATTCTGGAAAGCAAATAGAATTGTTTTCATTTATGGATTTTTATTTTAATTAAAACCTAATTCCATCACTTCTCCTCTTCCTTTGCTCTCTCTGGCCTGGTCTATGTCCCCTTATTCAAGCCTCTCCTCTGTGGCTCCATCCATTATCAGATTGATGGGCTCTTCTTCCTTGATATTATTGCTTAATAGGTTTGCATAAATGCACAAATATATAAATACATTCTACTGTGCCTGTTTGATGTTACTTGTGTGTATATAATTTTAGGGTTGACGACTTTGAAAACATGTGGCACACTTCATACACAGCAGTTCTGTCTAAGCACACAGATTAGAGCATTCATTCAACCAATGATATTTAAAGAAAACTACTGGGTACCTGTGGACATGAGTCTCAGAGGGTACAGGGTACAGTCTTCTGCGTCTTATTTGTTTCTCCCAACATTGCTTTTAAACTACTACAGAAGAATGCGATGACCTTTAAAAATGTTTACCAATATGTAATATTCAAAGCTCAAATATTAATTCTATTTTTGTGAAGGGAAGCATGGTTTTGTGGGGAGTATGTATCATATACAGATATGGTTGTTCATTCACACACAGGACTGCACCTACACATATAGGTGAAGCAATTTCCACTTTGCTAAGGAGAAACTTGATGTAGTTCTTGGTAATGGGGCATAAGAAACATCTGCACTTGGACATGTAAAAGACCAGGTTTGATTTGTGAGTTCTGTTACAAAGACAAGCAATTTGACTAATGTATATCTAACCCAACCTAGTTATTTTTTGGGTTACTAGAAACTACAGAGAATTTATGTTTTTCTTAAATGTGGCATATGAGAGCTGCTTCTATTGTGTTTCATCAAAAAATTATTTTAAAATTAATCTCAAAATGATCTGTGGAACTTCCCTGGGCTAATTTGGGAGGTTTTGATTGGTAAATGTTGAGTCTTTCCCATTGGCTCTTTTGCTTATGGTTTTTATGTGGTGGGAAACTTTAAAATCACATTTTTATTCAATGAATTATTCACTTAAAACAGAGTAAAACAAACACAAAGAAAAGCAAAACCAAAATAGAGTACATGGGGATTGTGAAACCTACTTTTATTTTAAATTCATGCAACCATTTGCCAAATGTGAATTAAACATCTTTATGTGGGAGATGCATTGCTAAGCATCCCTGTCTACTTAAAGTGCCTGTCTATGGATCAAGGACGTCCCATGTTAGCCCCCAATTATGAATGCCTTTGCCAAATGTTCTGATTGTGTTCTCAGCTTTGTCCAAATCAACATACAGTAAATATTTCCATAAAACCCCCTTTTTAGATTGATGTCAAAATTATATATATATATATATATATATATATATATATATATATGTATATATATATATATATGTGTGTGTGTGTGTGTGTGTGTGTGTATGTATGTAGTAAGTCATCTGTTTACTTAGTTCTTAAAAACTCCATAGTATATATTTAATACAATATAAAATAAAAGTGTATAAATTTATAATACATGTTAATATTTCTTAAAACTCCAATAAAGATAATGGTGGTCAAGTGAATAGAGTGTTGCTGGACAATTCATCATGGATGCTTATACCTACGACAGTTAAGCCTTTCTTGACAAGCCATAGATAACTGAGTTATTTCATATCCTAATTGCCTTATTTATATCAGAAGGCTTAAACTGATGACCATGTTAATTACTAACAGACTTAGTCAAAAATTCATATAAACAAGACTTAACTGAGACAATAATCCAACCCTTCTGTCTACAAATTCAGATTTTTGCCACTACTTCTTGGTCTTATTAGGTTGTATTCTTTACTTGAGAAACTCACTTTACCTGAAGGAAATAACTAAGCAATATCTTTGCATTGTTTTACAGCATCTAAGTGTTTAAGAACCATCATAAATCAATAATGAAATATACACTTGCACATACTTGTGAGAAACAGGTGTGAAGACTTTGTGATGGTTGACATATATATGTAGGTTTTAATTACTTTACTTAAGATACACACAACACACATGTGAGCACACACACACACACACACACACACACACACACACTAAGGCATACCACCATCACCTTGAACAGATTGTATCCTGTCATCCTATTTCCATTTTTCCCCTGATGTTGAAGACTATTCTTAAATAGACTGATCTTATAAAATTTGCTGTTCTTGCAAGATAATAGATCATATGACTATATCTTATTTCTGTTTTTGTAATCAAACCTGATTACTCTGCTAAAAAAAATAACTAGGCTAAGTACAAGACATATATGTCAAAAAACACGTAGGCAAAATATATGTCATATTGTAGTTTTTGCCTTCATAAGCCCTGGGCTGACACAGCAAGGTGATGTGTCTTGGAAACTCTTTATGGTCCAGTCCTGATAGAGGAGAGTACCAGTACCTAAATCAGAAGAACCATCTTATTGTAATTTGCTCATGGTCATGATGAATCTCTGAGGGACCTCAGACTCATAATAACTTTAGAAAGTTTTTTTTCTTAAATTTTATAAATTGTAGTAAATATTTTTGAAGTAAACATTGTGTGTGAGCACAAACCCTATAAATGTCACAAGTGCATACTCAGAATAAGTCAGATACAGTCTATTTGTAACAGAAATGGCACACATTTCTTTGACTGCAGGGCCATGGTATTTTGAGGTGATGAGCCTTGGGGAATTTATAAACAAATTTTCATCCTTTACACAGTATCACATTCGGTGTATATTAAAACAAGTTCTTTATGTTTATGTGACAGGGCTCAAATAGTAAGTGGTGTTATCACCCATTTAGTGTCGCATCCAGCAGAGCTTTATAAACCATTGTGAAGCACAGAGTAGATTTTTAGTAGCCCTGACTGTTGTATACATTGGAGATTATCTAAAAGGCTTTCCCAATAAAGCCTTTAGTGTTCCACCATTATTGTAATAATAACAACAAAAAATCCCCACAAATTTCCAAACCAGTCACCAAAAGGGATACAGTTCTCTCTGAGAATTGTTGCTTTCTGAATTGAGATCTCCCTCTGCTCCTGGCAGCACGGAGATCAATAGCACAAGTAGAATACTTCTTGGTCCTTGGCTACTGTGGGCTTACCAATGGAGTTTTCACAAAGCCTGCCTCAGGTTGTTCTTCCTGCCAACTCCTTATGACTCTCCCCTAGCCATTTCTCCATCCTCTCTGGAGAATGTATTGGCTCACATCCCTGGTGAGCTGTCCAGCATCTTCACTATAGAAATGTTGCTCTGTAGAGAACAACTTTTCTGAGAATTCTGTCTGTATTATTTTTGATTGCCTAAGGAAACAAATCCACAGAACATCATATAATGTCACATTTCTAACTCCCCAGGGCTTCCTGGGCTGAGTCCTGAGGCAGGGAGAGAGTGCATTAATATTCCTTTAGCTCTAGGTAAGTTTCATTTTTTTTCTATATTGGTAGAAGAGGCCCCTTGCGCTATTCTGAAAGCCCTGAAATTTGGGTCTGTGGAACAGAGCATTAATTTGTGTTTTCTTTTAAAAAGCTTTCTCCAGCAAAGGCAAACTTGGGTTTTGCAGAGACTGAATTTTGTATCATTCCATGGAACCTTTTAGGTCACGTAGCTTAATTGTATCAAAATAAGGTTAAACTTTAATTTTCAAGGAATGCAAAATCATAACAAAGTATACATTTTGAAAACATGCCAACTAGTAAAAAACAAAAACAAAAGAAAGCAAAACCCAGAATGGATGAAAAAGGAGCATAAAATCTTTTTTGACAAAGTGCTGGAGAAAACTCTGAGATGTGTTTTCACATGTTTCTAGGCTCCATTGACCTTTAGCAATCATCATACTCTACAGAGAAGATGTGTGATTAAGCCTTATTTTCTAGGGTTGACATAAAGGTAACACTTGATATTTACAATGGAGTAAACTTATGTTTTTCTTTACAACTCAATATTGGTGTTTAAGTTGCATTTAGTGTGTACGATATCCAAATAAATTTTAGAATCATTAACTATCCAGATTACCCTAGAGAAACACATTTCACTAGACCGGAACTAACTTATCCCTGATTTGATCCATCTTTATGGAGATGCCATGAAATAGTAGGTAAAATAGGTAAATATAGCAGTTTTATTGATCGTATAGCAAAGGTGACTAAGTCAGGGCAGTAGCAAGATTCCTCTTAGGGTCTTAAAGTTGACCCAGGCAAGGGAGAAGCCCTAAAACTTTAGTTTCTTTAATTTCAGTTTGAATGCATCTCCCTTAAAGGACATTGGTACATGTGAAACCCAGTCTTGGTAGCAGGTAAGGTATCCAGAGCTTTCCAGACTATGCAACATAACTCTCATTACAACCATAGGCAACATCTAAATACTGATATTCTCCTGACTGAGAGTGGCTGACCTAGAGAGTCACAAATAAACCTCTTCCAATAGGTGTGCCAACTGTATCAAGCATGATTGGTGAGAAGGTAAAGAACCCCCCCCCATACTGACCTGTCCCCACCCCACATACACTGATTTCAGGGGCATGCAGAGCACTGTGTGGCAAAGGTTCAGAAAACATCTGCCTGGTCTGGGATTGGGGCATGCATCCCTGCAGAATTAACAATTATCCTTCTGCTTAGAAAGATTGTTCACCTATGCCATTATGTATTTTTCTACCCTGCTCAGAATTTTCTGGTTTCTTACTAGATGTATATTTGTTTCACTGGAGGGCTTGTTTCTATGACAGTAACTCTTGTTCTGTTGTTTTATGGTTAAAGCTATAAGGCAGCAACACAGGGTGGCAAGTCTAATAGATATTTTTAGTGTTTATGTTTGTCTTTAACTTTGCAAACATACGACTCCATGGGATTCATTTGAACTTAATACATGAGATAGAAAACAAATTTCTAACGACAAGTAAGAAAATAGGGAGATCTTTAATAGTATATGTATCTGAGGCAAGTCAGACACTGAACAGCAGCTTCTCTCTCTGAATAAACACAAAAGGTATGGCACACAGAGGTTCTAATATGACTCTAATTATTTTTCTGTCTTGCCTTGACACTTTCCTGTTCCAGAACTTGGGGACAGAGCACTTAAGTATGTCACAAAGGATAACGAAGCAAGAATTCCAATCACTGGACACTTTACACTGTTCTTTTCAAAAACACCTTTTGAATAGGGAATACATTAATGGAAAATGAAGTATCTAGTCTGGTTACAAGGACTGACTATAGGCAAAGAACCTCGTAGCAACAGTGTCAAGAGCTATGTTGTATCTAAGTAATGCAGATGGGGCACTGACAAATGAAGAAACATTACTTAGTCATTGTCTGCCAGGCACTGTTCTAGATGAATGTAACATATGATTGAACACAACAAGTAAATGTCCTGATCTTTGTGGAGTTCGTAGCCTAATGGTTGAGAACACAGAGAAAGCCAATGCTATCACTGACTCACACAGAATTTTAGAAATTTTAACAAAAGTAATTCAAATGAAGAATGAAACGAGGAAGATATTAATTAGTTTTCTTAGTGATGATCCACTTCGGTTCTATTAGCCATTCACTTTAAAACAAGCTTGGAGTTAGAATGTATTCTTGGAAGGATGTTCTACAAAAGCATACTTGGAGTAAGGTTGTTATGGAAACACTGCAAATTATTCAATCTTGGGTTGCAAGGCTGGTGAAGACTTGGTATGTACATGGAGTTAAAACTCCCCTTTTTGGACCTAAGTTAAACCTTACTTCCCTGGTTGAGCTCATTCTTCCAGACCAAAGCAAGTTCATTGATTTGTTAATTTGCTTATGTAGTTCATTCATTTGGTTAATCAGTCAAAGGCTGACAAGCAAACTGGGTTCAATGGCCAGTGCTTATAATCCAAGTACTTGGGAGATGGAGCCAGGAGGATTAGAAGTTCATGTCTAGCCTTGACTGCATAGTGAGTTCAAGTCCAGCCTGGGTTCCAAGAAACCCTATCTGGATAAATAAACAAACAAAAAAAAAACATTAGCATCAGAAAATTCCGGTAGACAAATAAAAACCACATACTAAAAATTGAAAAAAAATTTACTATGTAACAATATTATAGATGTTAGTACAACAAGACTTTTTAAAACTGACTAAACTTCCTTCAGGTTTTAGAGAACTTGCAGTTAACAATTGTGTTAGGAAGATCATTACTGAAGCATTCTGTATTAACTTGGGTATGAATAAAATATACATCACCTTAGATGTTATTAGTCACACAAAACTTCTGAATGTAAACAATTCCCTCCCAACTGATGTGTTTAGATTGAACCATGTATGTCCTAGGGAATAGAGTCAGACATGGAGGACATATTCAGGTATTAGAAGGCAGAGACCATTTTAGCCACTACAAGAGGAATGTTTAAGAGATTCTCAAGAGGTCAGCATAAGGCACTCATTTTTTAAAAAGATTCCAAAGGATGGAAGGAATAGAAGACATGGAAAGAATGGATAAACATGGATAATGGCTGAGTGAAAGTCTCATAAAATTTGTGTGCACCAATGAGAAAGTTTGGTGTTTAGAACTAGCTATCATTTAAATGGAGGTTAAGGTGAGCTATTTCCTAGTACTTATTAGAGAACTGTATTGCTATGGACTCTTGTAGCACAATTCTGCATACAGGTAAATAATGTTTCAGTGCACCCAGAATAAGTATCAAGAACCTCAAAGCTTTTCTTTCAACTAAACTTGATAGCTGAGCCTTTTCCTTTTATCCTATGCATTTTGATGTTTGCCACTTTTCTATTTGGAAGAACGGCTGAGTCTTTTGAGTGAGAGGGCCTCATCTGAAGATCAGCATCTTTAAAAATTGTCCCTCTCCATCTCACTGTCCCTTCAATGTCTGGAGTCAGTCAGTGGTAGAATAAGATAATGGGGAATAGAGACACTTCCAAGAAATATTTTAAATTAGACAGTGTGTTTGTTTGTTTTACACCTTTATGCTATGTTTATTTACCCAACTAACAATGTATCCTTTACATTAGGATTTGAGTATCTTTCATGGTGCTATAGTGGCTTATGTGGATCATGGCTCTTGGGTTAAGTACCAGCTCTGGTGCTTTTGATAGAAGATGCTAGAACAATAGCTATACCCTTTAAAAAATGATGACAAGAACATGATTCCTAGCAGTTTTTTTTATTCCTTTCATTTGTTTAGTAGTCTATGGAGACAGCTTGGGTAGAAATCACCATTTATTTTCTGCTCTAGCCCTTGGGGTTCTGGAGTTTAGAGCTGCGAAAGGGTCAGTTATCTCAGACCTACGGTGAAAAAGACAGCTGTAGACTGACTTCTACAGAAACATGACTACAACACTGTTCTGACTTGACAGATAAAACTCTTGAGGTATTCTCAGATATAAATATATCTGTGAATCATTTTCTGATCCATGGTAATTTTTAAGATGAAAAATCAAAATTTGAGAATCTCAGATTATGCCAAGAATGTAAGTAAGGTAAGTTAGAGTTCATCAGAGGAGCAGAGAAAAAAATGGACCCAGAAAATAGCTATTTTACACTACTTATAAAAGATACTGATCATCCCAAAGACTCCTACTTACACTGTGCTCATTGCAAGGATTGATAAGCCAGTGAACCTCTGAGAAAATGTATTGGTAACACAGATTTCAGCACGGCCCATAGGGAAGTAATAGAGTTTTTTTAATGTTCAAGATGCTTCCTTATACAATAGGCTAAGCTCCCGACCCCATGTAGGTACAACTTGCTGTAAACCAGTCTCATGGTGTCCTCGGCCCTTAAAAGCCAAGTCTCCTTGAATTGGAGGGACTTTGTTTAGCTACTCCATTCAGAATCTTCTCTGTCTTGCTGGTCATGAAATTGCTCAGCTGAACTAAAAGGCAAAGTGACAATAATTGGAAACAAAATGTCTTTGTTCCCTTTCCCTGTGAGCAGCTGCCTGCTCCTTACAAACACCATATTGGTGAGGGCAGCTTCTTTATTGAGCCTGCTGACAGAGACATTCTGAATATTTATAACAGCTGAGAACTACATGCCCCAAAGAGTGAACCTCATTCTTAGACTGCCAGGTAGCTTTCCACAAATGACAGTGATTCGTCCCTTGTGATCCTTTCTCCTCCTCACTGACTTCATAAAGCAAGACTTGACAGCCTAATTTTATACTCTTAATAATACTAAGAAGCAATGTGATTTCAGAATGTCGACTAGACTTGTCCATTTTAAGCTATTTTTAACAAACGGATTTTTCCTATCCTCCTATCTTATGGCTTACCAAGATGTAATTTTAATTTTCATGCTTCTTACTAAATAAACTTTCATACTCAAACTAGAAGTCAGTGAAAGTATCCCTGATTTCATTTGACATTTGATAACATATGAATTTGGGTGTGTTATGGGAAAATTCTCATATGACTCAGTGGGTACATTAATGAGCAGTTGATTGTATATTTATTTAAGAACTTTACTTATTTATTTTTAAAACATCATACATGTGGACTGTATTTAAGTCATTTTCCATCCTCTGCTCCCTCCAATCCCTTCTGTGGTCCCAACTCCTCTGATCCATGGCATATTATTGTTTAATTATTATTGTTGCATATATACATATACATTACACACACACACACACACACACACACACACACACACACACACACATATATCGGTGATGAATATGCTACTTCTCATGTGCATATGCTTTTAGGGCTGACTACTTGGTATTAGATAACTAATTAGAGGACTTATCCCGAGAGAAGACAGATTCCTCCTCTCTCAGTAGTCATTAATTACCTCAAACATTCTTTAGGGTTAGATACCCATTTGATTTTTTTCCCAATCATAATGGCATGCCAATTGATAATGCTATGTTCAGATCTTGTTTAGAATGTTATATTATTGAGACTACTTGAGCGCAGCTTCTCTTGATATATATATATATATATATATATATATATATATATATATATATATATGAACATCACACCTTTTCTTTTATAATGTGGTCTGAGGCTTGTGTGTATGGATTATGGTTTAGTTTTATCAATTATTGTTGGGCATCCAAGCTTCAGTTCTTTCCTTTATTTTGATCAGTTGTGGCTTTCTTTAATTGTCCCCTTCTGCTACAAATAAAGCTTCTTTGACGAGGGCTGAGAGCTACCCTTATCTGTGGGTATAGGAACAAATTTTATACTGGTTTGGAAAAGTAGCAGCAGGAGGCTCTCCCCTAGGTTCCATGATGTCACTAGCCATGAGTAGTTAACTGGATTGCAGTACCCGGCATGATTTATTCCTATTGAATGAGCCTTGACTCCATTTAGACAGCTGTGGTTACAGCTAGGATAGGAGTGCCACTATTGCACCTTTAGTTGCACTTACTATGTTGATCATTACTGTAGGTTTATAGGCATCAAGCTGGGTTGGAGTATTGGTTACTTTTCTCCATTTGCAGTTTGCACAGGACTGGCACTATAAATACTTACCTTCAAAAAGCAGGCTTTTAGGCCAGATCCACTGTGATTCCTCCAAGACCTATGTTTGCAGTATGTGGTGTCTGCAGCAATAGGAACTTACATTAGACTTCTGGGAGGCAGCTCAGGGCAATGACAATAGCATGTGCCATTTAAGGAGTTCCTTGGACCAGAACCACAAAAGGTTTCTTCTCATACCTGGTACTGGGATTTTGTTTCGTAGTCTATGGCTCTTGGGGTAAGCATCATCACCTCAAGTTACATACCTCTATTTAAATTATATATATACATAGTACCCCCCACACACATACAATTTTAGGTAAACATAATATGATTCCCTATGGGTTTTCAAACATCCTTGGTGTTATTTATCCTCTCTTCTGCTTCCCTCCTGTATTTCCTTCCTTACATTCCCCAGTTCATGTCCTACATCCTTGTCTATTTTCCGATTTCCACCTTCATAGCACTTGTAGTCTATTATTCCCCATTCTTAGAGCCTCCTTCTACCATGGTCTGTTTTTACTTTCTGTTTCCTGTGGTCTTTCTAGGTTATAGACTCACTCTTGAAGATTTCGAGTCAGAATCCACAAATAAGAAAGAACATGTAGCATTTGCTTTTCTGCATCTGGGTTACCGCACTCAGTATTCTTTCTAGTTCCATCTATTTACTTGTAAATGTCATATATATATATATATATATATATATATATATATATATATATAAATATATATATATCATATCATAAAAATCACAACTCTAATAGACATAGAGGCCGTGGGAATAAATCCATGAAACTTCCTTTGAGTTTTAACATAACTTACAGTTTTAAGAAGGAACTAGAAAGCTTTTTGTTTGTTTGTTTTGTTTTTTAACTATACATGTTTTGCTTATATAGTTGTTAATCTAATTTCCATTTGACATATGGGAAAACTGAGGCAAACTGACATTTTATGGCTTGGAACAATCCTTACTGTTAATTCATGACAGAATCATGATAGAATCAGTCGTAGACTCTGCTGTTAGTGCTTAGTGTCGTTATCACAACACATTGTCTGTTCTAGTTTCATAGCCAGGGATTCATTGCATTTATATCCATCTCTGTGACATGTTCACACATAATTCAATCGCATCCTTCCAATCAGTACCTTCCTGTAGTATTTTGCTCTCCATAGGTGATGTTTACACTCAGAAGAGGCGAGAAGAGACAGAAGGAGAGTAAATCATTTGATGTACTTTTTATCTCAAGCTAATAAAATGTTTCTCTGTGCTGGAGCTATGCCCAGGAGACATGGGTCATCTTTTCATCATTACTAGCTCTCAGCAATATTTTGCTTTTATGTGTTGTTGGGTTCCCCCAGGCATGCTTTAAGGGATTTGTTTCCATTACAGGACAAGATCTTTGCAAACTTTGCCACTCAAAGGCTCAGCTTCCATGAATAGTAAATAACTTCATTTTGTCACTCAGATTGTCTTCAGAATTGTGTTTTGCCGTCCACACATCTCTCTCCAAAAGCAAATATTTCTTTTGATCCATTTAACCAGAGCTGTCAATGTTAATAGGAAAACTTTTATCATTAGCATGAAACTTCTTTTGTTTTCTTTTTTTTTTTTTTAAAACCAGACTCAGCTCACCTGGAGATGTGTGTTTGCACTGAGAGAGTGCTCAGCGGGGGTCACAATTCAGAATTCAGTGAGTGACTTTAGAGTGCTGGAGCATTAATGTCACTTTTTAAACAGTTATTCTCCAGAGTACTCTAGAAACGGAATTGCCTTCTCTTCCTTGGAATTTTCACCAAAGAAATAAAATATGCTCTGAGAGGGAAGGTTCCTTGCACAACAGGGCATGGCCTTAAGAAGGAGCCTTCCTGCCCTGCATTATGAATGCACCAGGTTCCAGAGTGAGTCTCCTTACCATCCAGCTACAAAGCACAAGGAGATTTTCACTCCACAGTCTCTGAAATACAGAGGGAATTTGTTTCTGAATTTTCAAGTTTCAGCCATCCCTCCTAGAAAAATCTGTCCTGACTCTCAGCCCCTTCTGCAAATGACATACATCTTTTTCCCCTGAGACTCCCACTAGAGTCATGGTGGTTAGAGCACATGGAGAGACAGGGTTTAGGATCACGCTTTGTAGTTTTTAATAACCAGGATATCTCCCAACATTTTTGTCTTTTATTGAAAATAGTCTTTTCATACAATATACTCTGATTAAAGTTTCCCTTCCAACTCCTCCCAGTTCCTCCCTTCTTACCTTTCCCTCTGGGTCCACAACCTTTCTGTCTGCAGTTAGAAAACCAAACAGGCATCTCCAAAAGGGAATATGGCAAGTATAGTTCTTCACATTCACTTCTTTATGATAAAATAGGGACATTACAATATCTGTGATTCCAATGGCAATATAGACCAAGGTCTCTGATTTTAATGATGTGTTTACAACACAAAAAGTACTGTGCTGAGTATTCCATATACATTATATCACACATCGGAGCATGAGGCTTCTAATAGCCAGTTGTCACATTTGGGATATTAATAAACTTAATAACATGCCCAAGGTTATAACATTCAATCTGATTCAAAAACCTACGATCACATCTCTATGTATGATAGAGTTTGAAGGATTTACTGTTTCCTGTGTGGTTTTATAAATGTAACCTCTTGTGGTTCAGTTTCTCCAGTCAGAATGGTGTTTAAGCTGTACTTACAGACCTTCCCACCCCCCATACAGCATTACAGCAGCTGATTTTGATAGCGGAGAATAGTATTGTATAAATAATGATGTAGGACCTGAGGCAAATCATTTAACCCCCTGAACTTCAGTTTCCTCATTTGTAGGATGATGAAATAATAATACTTGCCTCATAGTGCTGTTTGACGATCAAACGTAATAATGCAAGCAAAGTGCTCTCAATGAATAATGTTGGATCAGTTCCCTTCTTTGCACCCCTTTCCTGTGGCCACTGGTGTAAGGAAATGTGGTAAGACCATGGGCAGGTTTGATACTATGTGGGTTCTTATTTACTAAATAATTAATTTCTCATCCTTGAAAGGATTTGAAGCATATTGATGACCAAGAGGTGATATCACCACTCTGTGCCTTTTTTCTGTTTCTGTAATTTCTCCCTTCAGTTAGGCCATGCTCCTCACCCAGTTCAGTCACACATTCCGAGAGACATTTGCTCAGTTACGAAGTCTTCTCCTTGTCTAACCCATTTGACCAACCATCTTCTTTCATAGTTCCACTTTCTTGGCTCTTGCCTTTGTGGTAGGTGCTCCCTGTGTCCTTTAACCTTCCCATTCACCTTCCAATCAATGGTGACATGACTTTTGACAGTCTTGTTTTGCTTTCTCAGGATCTTTTAAATAATAACCCTAACAGAGGGTACTCCCCTCAGTGCTCCCCTCTTTAACCTTTGACCTTTGTTGTATTGTACCTTGCTGATCAGTTCTTAAAACTTTCTGCTGATTTTTTGATAAGATATGCTCTTTATGCTTTTACTTCCTGAAGTTTAATTTCTTTAAACCTTGGAATCTGCCATACAATGTTTTTGTATCAGTCCTTGGAGTATTGTGGGTCTAGGTATTTCAAATCCAAATAGTCTCTTCCTTCCTGTCCATTATTTTGCCAAACGTTAGTCACCATCTACATGTTAACTACCTTAAGCATACTTGTCTAGACATAAATTGTGTAAGACTCAGACAACACACACACAAACACACACACACACAAAGAAACAAACACATGAGAGAGAGAGAGAGAGATGCAGAGATGCAGAGAGACAGAGACAGAGAGATACACTGAGAGATATGTGTGTTTCTAATATAGTCACATTCTATAATAAAAAAAAAAACCTGAGTCCTTTTACTTATAAAGAAATTGATTTTGGTTCATAGCTTGGATATCTCATTTCAACTTGGAAATCTTCATTTTCACTAGGCAGGGAAACATATCATTAAGAGATCACGTAGCAGAGAAAACCACTCACACCAGGAAGCAAGGAAGAAAGCCTAGGATCTCACAGTCCTCTTTAATATGTTCCCACCAATGATCTAAGAAACTCTCATAAGGCCCCACTTTTCTGAAGACTCTGCCACTCCCAGTAGTGCCACCTTGAGGAACAAAACCTTACTACATAGGCTTCTCATGGATATTCATCTAAAAGCACTAACTAAACAACTCATATACCCCTGTTTGGAAATAACTGCCATTGAAATTAATTTCCTCTTTGAACTCCAAAAGGTTCCTTTTACGTTCTCTAATACCTCCACCTACTTATGGTTCTGGGACCTAGACTAGAATATATTACTGAATGTTCATTATCTTCAAACTTACCATGTCTATTCCATTACCAAATATTCTCAAATGGCTTCCCAGAGATTTCATTCTGACACGTCATTTCAGTCTTTAGTATTTCATTCTGACTGTTATTCTAGTTACTCTTCCCCCCCCCCCCCCGCTTAGACAACTTCAATGGTCTTTAAACTCTTCTTGCCTTCAAGTGCACAAGTTCAAATCCAGCTTCTATTCATGTTAGATAGATGCTTGACACCTCACCTACATTGTAAACTGTAGATTGTCATATTTTGCTCAAAACTTTCAAGTACACTCTATCGTGTATATAAGTAGAGTTTACAAAGGACTACTAAAAGCTGCAAGATTGTGGGTTATGACTCTGGGTTCCTGTGCAGAACCTGAAGGACACATTTTCAGCTACCTCTGCCTTCCCAGTATACTTTGTGCTTCTCTGCTTACCCAGACTAGTACTACTTCCATCTCTTTAATATTTAGGTCCACAAAACATTAGGTTTTCAGTAAAAGGATGTTACAGAGAGGGATATGAGTACTTTTTCAAAATCCAAAGGCCACCAGGTTTCATGAGTGACAGCAACCTGCCTAAACCCAGATTCTGACTAACTTGGTAGCCTCATCTCTTAAAACTCACTTGCCTTTTAATTTATGCTTTGTCACATTCATCTGACCACTTACTTGATAAAAGAAAGATGAGGTTTTACTAAGCCACTGACCTCAGAAGAATATTCATGTTGGATTAGGCTAATTCTATTCATTCCTTTTTGGGCTCATGAATCTGTTTTATGTTACACAGTTGCTGCATAGAATTGAGATACTGCTTTCTAATCTTTTCAGTGTGCATGTTCATTTCCAGGATGCTGGCTGTTTTCCCTTGCTATTCAAAGCAATCCCATCCTTTTCATCAGGATAGCAGGTGGTCTTATAAAACTAAACATCTGTGGGTCTCTCAAAGGGACCCTTTGGGAGTGAGTTGAGAGTCACATTTTGACCTGTTTATGTTTGGGATACTTTTTAAAATAATCATCTTTTTAGATGACTTCAAAAATCAATTTTACAACTCTACCTAACTGTAAGCATTTTCTAGTGAGGAAATTCAGTTGAACATGAAGCTGCATCCAAAAAAGTAGCTTCCATTTGCATGAGTGCCATTCTCAATATAACATGCATTTTTCGAAAGGCACTCATTAATATGCATTTTTAAGACTTAATTTAGAAGCAGAGTCTGTCATTGATCACTTCTCTGTTTACATTTCAGCAGTCTGCTGAGAGCACATGGGTAGATTCTTTTATAGGTTGCTTTCCCTTCTCCCTTCCTTCTTTATTAGCCTCAACACCTTCCTCTGGGATCCTTATTAAGGAGATCACAAGTAGGGGGTTTTAGACTCCATGAATATTGCAGCAGTTTGACGCTCTTTGGAGAGTGGCTGCTTTAGATTGAAATCGTTTCTATGGGGGCAGAGAGTGTTTCAAAGTCAACAAACCAGAAAGAGTAAAATGTCAAAAGAAATTCTCTTCAATGGACACATGAGCATATTTGTGCATAAACCAAATAAATACGTTTTATTATTTTGTAAGTAATCATTTTTTTCATTAAAAGAATTTATTTTGACCAATGCTGTAACAATTGGCTTATCTATCTTATAATACCCAGGGTAATTTTGTTATGAAGCCTTTTAAGAAATCGTCTCCACCATCAAATAGTCTTCATTGAGGAAATGTTCCATTGTGTCGAAGTCTATGTTTTGGAAAAGCTAACTAGTGTTCATTTCTTTAGTTTTCTCAGCCTTGAATGCTGCATGTGTATCTTGGAGTTTGTGGTTGGGTGAGTTTTGGAGGTATGGGACAGGAATTGCAAAAAAGAATATATAATAAATGATTGAAAACACTACAGTGGTCAACACACACACACACACACACACACACACAAACTAAAACAATCCTGAACAGTAAAAGGACTTCAGGTCTTACCATTCTCAATTTTAAGTTGTAGTGTAGATCTATAGTAACAAAAATTCCAATAGTATTGGCTAAAAACAGACACATTGATCAATGGAATTGAATTAAATATCCAGACATAAATCCACACATCCATGAAAGCCTGATTTTTGATACACTGGGGGAAAAAGCATCTTCAACAATTGCTCCTGTCAAACTAGATATCTCCATGTATAGTAATGTAAGTAAATCCATATTTATCACCCTGCACAAAACTCATGTACAAGTAGATCAAAGACCTCAATGTAAAACCAGATACACTGAACCTGATAAAAGAGAAAATAAGGAACAGCTTTGAACACTTTGGTACAGGAGACAATTTTCTGAACAGAATACTGATAGTGCAGGCACTAAGATCAACAATTAATAAATGGGACCTCACAAAACTGAGAATATTCATAAGGCAAAGGAATGCTACCCATAGAATAAAACAGCAGCCTACAAAATGGGAAAAGATTTTTTTTTTACCAACTCTATGCTGATAGATGTCTAATATTTAAAATATACAAAGAACTAAATAAACTAGGTATCATAAACTAAATAATATAATTAAAAATGGGATACAGATATAAACAGAGAATTCTCAATAGGGGAATCTCAAATGTCTGAGAAACATGTAAAGTAATGTTCGAACAACGTTGTGATTCCATCTTACATCCGTCAGAATGGGTAATATCAGTAACATAAGTGATAGCTAAGGCTGATGACGATGTAGAGCAAAGGGAATACTCCATCGCTGATAGGAATATAAACTTGTATGATCACCATGGGAATCAATATGGTGGATATTCAGAAAATTGGGAATTGCTCTATCTCAAGACCTAGCTACACCACTCTTAGGTATATACCCAAAGGATGGCCCATTCTATCAGGACACATGCTCAACTATGTTCATTTCAGCATTATTCATAATAGACTTTGTGGGTGAACTTGAAGCAGATGGGGACTAGAGCATGGAGGGACAAGTGGGGCTGCAGGGATGGAGGGAGGAAGAAAGTATAGGTGGTTACTGATAGAACTGGGAAGCCCTAGGGGTAATATGTGAAAACAGTGCAGTGGAAACTTCCGGTAATCTCTGAGGGTGAATCTAGTATAGTCTCCTATTAATGGAGGATACAGAGTCTGATCTGGCCATCTTTAGTAGCCAGGCAAGTCTTTCAGTGGCAGGATTGGGTTGGAATTGACTGAGTTGCTGGCTGAGTAGGCCTCATAGAAATCCCCCAACAATCAAGGCTAATGATAGGAGAAAGCATAGCTGAGGAGTTTGTATACTGTGAAGAAAGGTAGAACTGGTAGACTCAGCAGTGGTGAGGAACAGGTAGATATGAGGAGGCCACGGTGAGGTTCTTGCCTTAGATTCCCACAAGGTCCATGCCTGGGTCCATGGTTCTGCTGCAGCTGGGTGTGGCCTCAGTTACCACCAAAGGCCAGGTGGGCATCTATGGTTTCTCTATCACTGGAGACTACTTGTGTATCTGAGGATCTTCATGCCATGGGGTACATGCTGCTTAAGTGACCTACACTACCACCTGAGACCATGGAGACATACAGACCCATGCTGCTCCTGAGGATTGGGTCTGGATCCATGGTCCTATGGCAGCCAGAGTCTGTATTGATATATCAGGCCCATATTACCACCAAAGGCTGTGCAGATATTCCTGGTCTTAACTGCCACCTGAGGCACAGTGCTGACCTGGCCCTGCCCCCATCATCTGGGCAGCAGAGTAGACCTGACACTGATGACAGGGTGTGGGTGAACATGCCAAGAGGGTAAGATAGCTGGCACAGTACAGGAGAGCTCACCCTTGTGATACAGGTGCAGGAGAACTAGTGGGCTAACCAAATCAGATACCTTGTAGGCCCAGATACAAGGCTTAGAGTTGGCCCACCCCAACATCTACCCCATCTGTGATCTTTTGGAGCATGTAAAAGAGCCTGTCCTGCATATCCAAAGCTGCAGGATCACCACAACACAGAAAAACAACAAAATATCTGAGAGAACTCTCCATGAAGATCCAGTACTGATAATGTAGCAGAAACCAGCAACTTTGAAACAGACCAATGACTCATTGCAATGAACATTTGCAAATTTGCAAGTAAAGATGTATGGATCAAATGGTATACTACAGCTTCCATGACACAATCTTTTTTTTGGTTGGATTTTTTCCACATCTGATAGAGGGCTAATATCCAAAATATATAAAGAGCTCAAGAAGCTAACCACCAAAATTCTAAACAACCCAATCATAAAATGAGGCATAGAACTAAACGGAGAATTCACAACAGAGGAATCTTGAATGGCTGACAAGCACCTAAAGAAATGTTCAAAGTCGTTAGAGATCAGAGAAATGCAAATCAAAATGACTCATCTCCCTGTCCCTTTATATCTGCCCATCAACCTTGCAACCTTCTACCACAAAATAAAATAAGATAGAATATATATATATATATATATATATATATATATATATATATATATATAATTTTAAATTAAAATAAATTAAAATATAGTTAGAGCATTTCCCCTTCTTTTTCCTCCCTCCAACCTCTTTCTTGTTCTCTCCCACTTACCATAATCTCTTTTTAAAAGGTTTATTGTTACATATATGTATAAACATATAAATATATAAATAGAACCAGCTGGGTCCACTTAGAATTACTTGAATGTGTATTATTTCAGGGCCAACCACTTGATATCGGATGACCAGTTAGTAGGTTCATCTCTGTGGATGACTCATTTTTCCTCTCTTCAGCATCCTCAGTTGTCTGTAGCTCCTTGTTTATGAATGAGAACTAGTAAGATTTCTTCCTTCCATGATAGCATGTCTGTCGGTGCTGCTATTGTTCAGGTCTTGTTTAGGCAGCCATATTGCTGAGGTCATAGGGTGTCACTTCCCTATTCTAGGACATAAAAATCTCACAACCACTTCCTTTGGATTTTATAATCTTTCTGTGATATTCTTTTATGATGTCCTTTGAGTCTTAGGTATAGGAGTATTATTGAAGATTTATCCATGGGGGGAGGAAACATTGGTTGTTTTAGAGTTTTAACCAATTACAGTTTTCTGTAATGCTGACTGTCCATTGCAAAGAGAAGCTTCTTGGTGAAGGATGAATGTTCAATGCATATGGGGATAAATATCTATCAGGCAGTTAGGGCTTAGGCTGGTTTAGTCAAGTGGTAGAAGTAGATTCTTTTCTAAACGTTATGATCTCACTATCTCTGAGTAGTTGCTAGGTTTCCAGTAACTAGCAAGATTTCCTCCTCTGAGTAGGCCTTAAATCCATTTAGATAGATGTTGGTTACTAACAAAATATGAATACGATGGTTGAATCATTAAGGATGATATCTTGGCATGCTGGTCATTGTGATTCAAATGTGTCACAGTGTCATAAGTAGGATAAATAAGAAAAGTAGGTTGGTTCTCTCCCTTGGCAATTTGTATAGCATCTTCTGATACTATGAAAGCTAGTCCTAAGAGATCAGATTTTCAGGTCAGATTCAATTGAAATGTAATATTTTTTGTTTGCATAAATAGCTATATCTTTTATATTCCACTTTGTGAAATCATATCCAATAGCTCTTAAAATTCCTCTAATTTCCAAGTTGTGATTTTGCTATATAACTGAGCATCTAATCTTAGACTTTTGCATGGAATGTAAGCTTCATAGATTTTTTTTCACCAAAATTATATATTGAATATCTTTAATGTTTTATTATACCAATTTGTTTTTGTTTTATTTTCTGTAAGAAAAAAAGACCTACAAATGAAAATTTTAGCAATTAATAAACAAAAAAATATTCTTTACATATAAGAGTTTTATTATGGGCCTTATACACTGATTCAGAGCTGTAGAAATGCTGGCCTTCATGCTATGGTCTTCTGCTAGGTCAGAAGAAATAAAAAAAAATCCTCGTGAGCACTAGGAAGAAAATGCTAAGGGTATAAAACTCTGCTTTATAAATGATTTTGTCTAAATATGATTTGCAACACTTTTGAAAGACCATTGACAGAAAAATAGTCATATGGTCTGCCTAATTTCAAGAGTTTCTGGGAATTTAAGGAATGAGTAATGTTTCAAGGGAATTACATGTTTGCAGATGTGAAAGTGCAGATGGTATTGCTCTACAACATTGGGAGAGGTTTAATAATGATTACCTTTATTGTAATGATTAGTATTTGTATACATGATATGATTAAGTACATTTTCAACATCAATCAACTGCATAGTATAATTTAGGTTTTATTTATTTATTGGTTGTTTTTAATTAATCTATTTTTTATTGAAAAATGGATTCTTTTCTCATATAATACATCCCGACCACAGTTTCCTCTCTCCACCTTCTTAGCCCCCATCCCCCACTCCCCACTCCTACTCCATCAGATTTATTACTCCTCCATTTGCTCTTCATTAGAGAGCATGCCTCCTAGAGATGATAGCCAAACGGGGAAAACAGGATACAATAAGACAATGTAAAATTAAGTTTAAATTTCATGGTTGAGAAGACTGTGAAATCCTGGAAGACCGAGATATCATATGGCCTTCATTTGTGGATAGGAGAGATAGCTATTTTCCAATAATGCTATCTGGTAAAATACATAGATTCTATATAAAATACAAAAAAAAAGCTTTTGCTTTTAGTCTTTATTGTTCCTCAGATATTCCTACATAGGCTGTGAGCAGCTCAAAAATACCCAGTTACCAATCCAGAAGAAAATGCTACTGTGTTTAGCATTGAGCCATCATTAAGTATCAGTTAGAGGTTTTGATACCAGACAGGCAAGGGAACTATAGAAAATAGAGAGAAGAAGACAATTAGAGACAAGGTATATACCTCACATCCTACTTGTGTGTACGGTGCATAGATAATGTTCTGTTAGCTTTAGTTTTATTAATTTTTATTTTTTATTCTTTAATCTTTTTTTTAAGGTCCAGTCATTATCCTCCTCCCAGTCCACACTCTGACAGTTCCTCATTCTATTCCTCCTCCCCCTGTCTCCACAAGGATGTCCCTACCCTGACCCCTACCTCCTCAAACCTCTACCCTCTCTGGGGCCTAAAGTCTCTCAAGGAATAAGTGCATCTTCTCCCTCTGAGGCCAGACCAGGCAGTCTTCTGCTGTATATGTGTCAGGAGACTCATATCAGCTAGTGTATGCTGCCTGGATGGTGGCTCAGTGTCTGAGAGATCTCTGGGGTCCAGGTTAGTTGAGACTGCTGGTCTTCCTATGGGATCACTCTCCTCCTCAGCGCCTTTCAGCCTTTCCCTAATTCAATCACAGGGTTCCCGGGCTTCTGTCCATTGGTTGGGTGTAAGTATCTCCATCTGGTTCTTTCAGTTGCTTGTTGGACCTCTTGGAGGGCCATCATGCTAGGCTCCTGTCTGTAAGCACACTAGGACATCAGTAATAGTATCAGGCCTTGGAGCCTTCGCTTAAGATGGATTCCAAGTTGGGCCAGTCAGTGGACCTCCTTTCCCTCATTTGTCCCTGTAATTCTTTTTGACAAGGACAATTATGAGTCAGAATTTTTGATTGTGGGACGGCAACTTGACGCCTTGTCTTTCTACTGGAGGTGGACTCTACAAGTTCCTCAGCTTTTATTATGCCCCTGAAATGTTAGTTTATATTTAGTGATGCAGCATTTGTAATTTTTAACAAAATGAAAGCAAAAAAATAATTCCCAGAGTAATCTCAAATTCACAATGTGTATTAAACAGTCCAAAAGTTTTGTCCTGAATAAATAAATAAACAAGGAACTGACCACAAACCTTCTCAGACTATGTATCCTGGTTGTTTTTTGTTACTTTCATACTCTTTGGTGACTCCAAAGCCTTCATCTAGATGGTAAGAGCACAGAGAAGATGTGGTCAAGAAGTCTCTAGTTCCATGGTCAGGGTTGTTGAAACCCATGTGATTCAGGCAAACAAGGTTTTAAAATTTCTTCCGTACATCTCACTATGACTTCCATGGGGCCAGATTACTAGCTGAACTGAATCTTGTATATCTGTCCTCTCTGCCAGTGCAGGAGAGCAATCATAGGCACAGGGAAGGAAACCTTCATGATTGGTAGAAATGCTGGACTCAAACCAGGTAGCCTGGGTTTAAATATATAAAGTTTCTATCTTAAGTTTGGAGAACTTAATTTTTGTGGAAAGAATTTACAATCTTAACAAGCCCATATAGAGAACACACAAATCCAGGTATTTTATTACAAGCCATCAGCCTAGATTGGTCAGATCTGGGGCTATACTAACTTATTCCCCAGCTATAAAGTCCCTTGTTACTTCCTGTTTCTCCTGGTCATGTAGTCTTCCTCCATGGCGACTCCCTCTACCTCCTTCTTTCTTTCCTTTTTTTCTCTACTTGCAACAACCTCACTTGAACCTCTAGCCCTACCTTTCTCCCTCCACTCTCCATTCCTAGGGCTCTAGTCTTTAACAAGACAAGTTAAATTGGGGAGAAGGTTCACATGACATTGTTTTATATACTTGAGGATCTGCCCTCTGGAGGCAACCACATCTTGAGAAACCAGTATTTAGTATTAGAATACGTCAGCAGCATCAGATCAACATATTACATTTTTTTCCTGTAAAATAATTATCACATTGAATACAAACAAACAGAAAATGTGGCTTAAAGAATGAAGGCAGTATTAGAGAAATGGCTTAGCCAGTTTGGGCCTATGCCACCAAGCCTATAAACATGAGTTTGATCCCTTGGATCCATAAGGCAGAAGGAGCTAACCAACTCTTACAAGTTGTTCAAACACACACACACACTCACACAGAAACACACACACACACTCACACACACACAAACACATACACACTCACACACACAAACACACACATACACACACAAACACACAAATATACACACATTCACACACACACAAACACACACACACACAAGAGACAGACACACACACACAGAAAAAGATGACTTATGATATATAAAATAAACTACTTTAATATTGTTTATATGCGATAAACTTATAAATATATTTTACTTTGAATCAGGAATTTCAAGATTAATAACCATGCTTCACCTTCTGAGTGCTTCCTAAAAACATTCTGCTGTGTTTTTAATTTTTTTGCTGTGTTTCAAAATATATTTCCTCATAATCAGGACTCAGTGGAAATGAGAAACATCTGGCCAACATCCTGCATTTCATAATATGTTATGAATGTAATAATTATTATCAATTTACCTAGAAAAGTCTCCCTTTTCTCAGATAAAGTTGACCTTTCCTCTTGTCTTCCTTCATAGGTACTCTTTCATACTACAATAATTGGGTGTGTGTGTGTAAGTTGTCACCTACATTTAATAAATATCTACCTGATTTTTTTAAATTTTTAAAAAAATTTCAGTGAACTAGATGTAGTAGGCTGGCCTGATGCTGCTTGTATTCTAATGTCAATTTGGGGCCCCCAGAACTGATTGCCCCAGAGACAAGCGTCCATGCTAGCTAGCTAGCTAAGTGACCTTGTCCCCAGTTAATTGTGATTGGTAAATAAAGATGACTACAGTCAATAGTTGGGTAGAAGAGACATAGGTGAGGTTGAGGTTTTCAGGACGTAGGACCATGAGAAAGAAGAATAAACAAGAGAAAGGAGAGTCACCATGGGTTAGCCAATGTCTCAAGGATCTACCTAATCACTGTTGGAGGAACTCATTAAGGTGTTGGTGTGAGGTTTTGTGTTAGTCTTGATTTTGTTGATTTTTTAAAGTTTCTTTCCATAGCTCTGCTTTTTTAATTCATTTATTCAATTATTTGGACTTTTAGTTTCTCTATTATTCCTTCCACAAGGAGCATGCCTTTTCTATCAACTTTAGCGCCAATTCTCTGCTATTATATGTCACTTTTATTGCCATGAGGGGAGCATTCTGAGGGGGAAGAATTTTAATAAAACTGTTTCTGGCTGCAATTCCAATTGCTTTTATATAGATTTGTTTTTCTTTTATATAATGCAGAAAAACTAGATGGGGCAGGAATCAGAGACATTTCCTTAACGTAGTTGGATTAAGGCTCCATTTTGATGACAGTATGTCTGTAAATCAAGAATCCCCTGGTTTTATTATATAACAATTACTCTCCAACTCCTTTGCAGGAGCCACAGGGTAAATTTTAAAATTCACCATTAAAATTTTGTGATTATTCTAGAGATAAACTTTAAAACTCTGGGATCCCTCTGAAGAATATAGGCCCTCAGTAGTTTTGAGTTCCATATAACCCATCCCCAGCATTTAAGCATTCATCAAATAATTATTAAGAGTTTAGTGGTCTATGGCTCCTGCATCTTTCCCAGACTGGCAGACTGCACTGGGCTCTTGGATTTTGGTTTTGACCTGACACCTGTTTTTTGTTGTATCCAGAAAAAGTTGGTTCTTTATTCATGCACTAATTTTATAAGAAGATTAACAAATCCCAAAACTTTAACCTGTGTGAGTTGAAACCAGAACCTATGTCTGGGAATTAATCCCAGGACGTTCAGATTGTTTTTTTTGCTTTGAAAATATTAATGAGACTTGTTTTTCCAATTAATATATTTTCAAATAGCATTTTCTTATATTACTAAATTTCTTTCCTTCCAGTTGATTCAGATACATGGATTTTGTGGAACTCAACATTATTCCATAAAATAAAACAGGAAGTTAGTTATATCTGGGCTGAAGTAAGATTCTGTCTTGTTTTAATGTTAAAGCCAAAGTTCTATTTCCAGACTTGAAACAGTTCCAGGATCATCTTGTTTTGCTTTCAGGCTACCCTAATAAACATCTCTGACACAGGCGAAGAGTCAAGTACATAAAAGAGCAAGGTGACTGGTTCGATAGAGGGAAATAAGGCACAGGTAGACAAGGCTGGCTATTTAAAAGGGCCATTAAAAGGAGACACAATTTGGCTGAACGACTCCCCAGAGAGCTTGTCAGCAGGGTTTACGAACTCTGGGAGAAGGGCCAAGTTAGGCCTAATTATGTTTAGATTAACTCTGCAATTCAAATGTCTAATGTTCTCTCACCTTCCTTTCCTCCTTTCTCTCTCTGTTTTCTGAGTGTGGTGTATTTGTTTCTTAGTGTTTTAATTAGGAAGTGAGTTAGAAGGTCTAGGATCAGGAATATTTTCCTTATGAGTACTTTAAACCACTATCATTTTTTTCTGACCTTCCTTCAGAAATAGATTGCAATATAGTAACCCATTTGTAGAAAGAAAAAAGATAGTCACAGTAAAAATGTAATAAAATAACATGTTGCAACAAATATAACTGGTCACCATTTCTACCTACTTGTTGCCTGTGGGATTTAGAAAATTAATAGCCCTTCAAATAAAAGCCAGACAACCCGAGAATACTCATACTGGGAGTAGTCATCATTTCCTGGTGACTATTTTTTGGTTAGCTGATTGTTTTTTCTGTTTTCTCTTCCAATAAATTCTTTCTTATTATAGTTTTTCTTTCTCATAGTGGCAAGTAAGAGGGTCTTTGCTTTCCGGTATAGCCTACTTTGCTTATGTATGAAGGCACGTGTGTGTGTGTGCGTGTGTGTGCGTGTGTGTGTGTGTGTGTGTATACAAACAATGAAGTATAACATGATCTAATGTGATCTACATTTTAAACAAACTAATTATAGCTCTTAATTGATGTGACTGATGGTCAAGTTTGTAATGATATCTACGTGGACTAGTTACACTTTTATTAGTAGATTTTAAATTTCGTGCATGAATTTATTGAGAATACAGATTCTAACACCTGGAAATTGATTTTCGAAGATGGCTTTGTTTCTTTCCTTATACTTAGCAATATTATGACTATGGCAGGGTAAGGGTGCAGCCCAGTGGCTCTCAAACTTGAATTTCTGGTATTGGTGCCTCTGCTACGAAAATTAGCCATTTAGGTCTAGAACAAGGCATGCAGACAGAGCACATTTTCAGGGGAACTAGAAGAGCGTGACTCTGTTATTGTGAAAGTGGAGGGGAATTTAATTATAAGATTATAACAAGAGAGTGTTACAGACCTGAGAGCTAAGAATAAGCTTGCTGAATTTTTGTGACTTGTTACTCTGAGTTTGTGTATGTGTATTTTTGTTTGTAGTTTGTGTGTATGCATATAGTCAATGTCTACTTAGTTCTTGGTAGTTTATGCAAATCAGACTGTGATTTGACAAAAATTCGTTTGATGAAGACATCTACAAATTGTAAGGGAGATGATAATATACATGTGATTGACATGAACTAATTAAACCATAATGTCTCAGGCTAATATTTGCCAGGCAGTTATTTAGTGGCATAAGGGAAATGTCAGCAAGTAGCTTTCCGATGCAATAGGTTTTCATCAACAGGAAGAAGAAAGGACGTTAAAGCTCTTCTTATATCTTCATACCCATTGTGTGAGTCCTCGCTCCAAAGAAATTATCTAGCAAGTACACAGTGCTAAGAATATAGCATTTGGAATAAAAAGAAATTTTTTAAAAAAGGAAACTTTGAAGTTCTATGTCTATCTCTAATTTGCTATGGAGTCTTTATTACCCCCAGGATTTAATCCCACAAAGGGGGCTAATAACAGAACTTACCCCATTGGCGTGCTGGGAATTAACTGTGTGAACAGACATGAAGTGCTTTGCATGTATCATAAAGAAAAGCTATTGTCGTGGCTGCCGTGGAGCTCATGCTGATGGCCCTTTTTACCTGGGACTACTCACAGGATGGGAGCTCTTGAGTGAGAGTGCGGGAGACACTTAACCCCTAAGCTTTATAGCTAAGTTCAAGGCAAGCATCTTTACTTTCTCACTCGTTTCTATAAACAGACAGACGTACCTATTTTTGTTCTCTTAGGAAATTTTATTTGCTAGAGCTCTCTCATCCATGTCTAGAACAATCTCCACTATATTTGGCTTGTTTAATTCTCTCTGGTTTAGCAAGGAATATTTCACCTTAAGCCTTAATTCTTTCTACCATTCTCCCTGGAAAACGGACCAAATATTTAGAGTCCTTGTCAGGATAAGTTGCTGACCACTCATAAGTAGCCAGGTGACTCAGTGGCTGTGTTCTTGAAATCCTTTCAGGCATTAACTAGAGAATGGTATATTTTTTTCTATCCCCTTCTCCTTGTTTTTTCTTTTCTAAAACTGTATTTTCCTGAGTATTGATACTTTCTGAAATATTTTTCTCAAGTTTCTCTTAGTTATTTGACAATATAATACAAATAAGTTTGAATTGAATTTGGGACCCAGATTAAGCCTACTTTTAAGGTGCAGACATTAACAATCTATAGGGATCAAATTTATGCAAAGTTAATGAAGTCATCACTGGAGACCAAAATACATCAATCTCATAGCATCTGTTGTATGTGTGGTTCATGCAAGTGAGCGTATATGTATCCATGCCCATTCCTATGTAAGTGGAGGCCAGAGTAGAACATTATTGTTCCTCTCTTGATTTCTGCCTTATTGCTCTAAGAGAAAGTATCTAATTAAACCACAGATTGTTGTTTCAGCTACATCGGGTACTTCACAAGTTATTGGGATCTGCCTGCCTCTGCCCACAATGCCGAGACTACAGCTACACATAGCCACATTCAGCTGTTTGTATGAATACTGGCAATTTGAACACAGGTCTTTGTTCTTACAGAACAAATACGCCCAGCCAACTCATCAGCACTCAGCCCTTTCAATAGGATCTATTTTTAAAATAAAAAGGTTATTTTTCTTTTTTCAAATATATATTGTGAAGTGTGCATGTGTTTGCATACACGAGAACATGTGTGGAGGTCAGTTAACATCATGTGTCTTTCTTAATTTCTCTCCACAGGGTCCTTCATTTGAACCCAGAGATTCTTGATTCAGCTTGTCTAACTAGCCAGCTTGATACAGGGAATCCTTGTCCCTGAGTCTGATAGTACTAGAATTATAAGCAGGCTGCCACACTTACCTATCATTCATATGGATATTAGAGATCAGAAGCCCAGGTCCTCATGCTTATCAGGGAAGCATTTTATCCACTGAGGCAATGCCCAAGCTTGCAAAACGTTCTCAATTGTTCTAGCAGAGCTTCATCATATATATATACACACACACACACACACACACACACACACACTCACACACATTTCTTTTCTGCTTTGAAATTTCACAATATATACATTCTGTAACCAACACTTCATTCTGTCAACTTCAGCTAGATAAACAGTTTTCTTGACATTTCAGCGTTGTTGTTATGTTTTTGTTTCCAAATCTGCATTTGATTATTCTGTACCACAAAACATAAGACTATTTCTTATCATATGAATGAATTTTGTTTTTACATTATAATTTCAGTTTAGTTACTCTTTCTAAGTAAAATGTAATTATTCTTTGGCGAAATGTACTCAGTAGTACTCAATGTCTTTGAAACTATCCTTGAATTATATCCAATCTGTTTAGTGTTTGTGTACTTCAGGGTTCTGCTTTTTAACACGTTAACTAATTCTTTTAATATCCCAGGAAAATATTTCCCTTTTTTCATTGGAAAATAATTCAGTGTTCCTCCATGTTTTTCTATGTATTTAAAGCATAGATTCACACTTAGGATTTCTGAGTTGAAAGCCTTTTCTATTTCCACTGTAGAACACCAACTCAACTTTCAAAAGCAACGTGTATGTTCCTGGAGAATCTAAAATGGAGTGATTGAGTCTCAGCATGCACTTCCATTCAAATCTGCCTTTCTGCTCACCATGACTAGTGCTGGGAGAATATCTCTTATATGTCCAGGCATATAAGAATGCCGTTTCTAAATGACAGAAAGTTAAAAATAACATTTTCAGTGTTGTCATTCTGGGAACTAATCTGTGGCCTAGCAGTCATTTTTAGCTTGATGCTTCCTTTGCTCTGAAGAGAAAGCGTAGCCTTTCATATATCATGATGTCTTCTTTACTCATTTCTTTCAACTCTGAGTTTAGTGCTTATAAATTACTTATAAGAGATTTGTGAGTGATGCTTTGGTCATCAAAATTGGTAGCATGATCTAGGAGACTGTTGAAAGACTTTATGCAATGCTTTATATGAGACAGTGGATGTCTTTCTGTCTCTATAAACCTTATACCTGATACTCTTAGAACACTGACACTTCAATAATGGAGCTAATTTCTTCTCAGAGGTTGGGACTATAGGTGGGTGCCACCATGGACAACCCTGAACATTTTGTTTGCAAACTGTCCTCATGGGTCCTTTGTTTTAATTATTTTTATTTTTAACAAGTACAGTACAAGAGATTCTGGAAAGAGGTAGCCTGTAGGGCTGATTTTGTTGTTAGGTGAGTCAGGTAGGCTAAAATATGCAAAATCTGCATGACTTAGTAAGCTGAAGGCTTACTTCTGGCTTGTCAGTATGTTTGCTGGGCCTCTCATAGTTATGAGGTATCCAGGATACTGGACTCAATTTGTACACATGTACCACAAACTGGTACTCAAATCAAGGAAAACACCTTTAATAGTGGATTGTATATAATAATTAAAAATTCTACCATCCAGCTTCTGCTCACATGTTGTTAGCATATTTTGCTAATTGATCACCTTAATTGTAACACAAGTGAGAGAGAATAATTTGACCTTGAACTTAGGAGTTCAGGAGGTACAATACTTATGAATGGTCCTTGTGGTTGCCACTGTCAGTGGCTAATAGATATTCAGCCCCCTCCTCCTTTTAAAACAATGGTCATCTCAGGATTGTTACAGAAACTCCAAGGTGTCACCTTCCTTACATATTTCTATTCTATTTTCCCAGAATCATGGGTTTGGTATTATTACTTTGTTTATTTGAAGCATGGTCTTTTGGTAGGCCCACACTGTCTTTAAACTGTAGACCAACCAGTTTGTCTCATTATTACAAGAGCTAGAATCACATATATGTGCCACTCTATCGAGTGGAATCATAAATTTTTGTCCTCATGCTGGTCAAATAGAATTTCCACGAATCTTCTAAAAACATAGCTGTCCTTAAAGCAGGAAGTAGACATATCCCACTCCCTCTTGTTTTTTAAGGTTCTCCACCTTAGGAAGAAAAAAAAACATTCTTCCTTGACTGATTTCCCTTTACTTGTCATTAGTTGGAGCATTATCACTTAACAACACTTAACTGCAAGGATCTGGGAAAGCATTTGAAAAGAAGAGAAAGGAATACAAAACTTACAAGATATCATGAATCTAACATCTTTACTACCGAGTCACTGAGCACATGCCTCTTGACAAAAATGACAGCTCTGCCATTGAGAGAAACAGGGAAGTGTCTAAGGTAAGAACAACTGAGCACCTTTACCAGAGAAGGAATTAGAAAAATAGTCCTTCAGATTGAACTGGGAGATAATGATGGCTTGAGGAAAATAAAAGACACCTGTAGTTATGTATACAGTCTTAAATGTTAGAAAGCTGACTATGAGCCAGGGAGACTATTTTATTGAGGTGGCATGCTAGTCTCAAAGGCGATACATGTGAAAAGATCCTTGAAACTAGAAGAACATCCATGTCAAAAGAGTACCCAAGAAAGAAAGCCCTGAAATAAGAAGCTAGAAAGACAAAGAAAGAGGCAAGTGACTGAAAGGCAGTAGTGTCATGCTGTCAATACTATGTAAAAGCTCAGGCTCCTGAAGGAACTTTGCTGCATCATAGTCAGTGGGTTAGGAACAATGACTTTATACATAGGCTATCTCAGTTTTATATTGTTGTGAGGTATTGAACATGAGTTTAATTCAATAAAGTCTTTATCAGCTTGCTAGCAACTATAGGGATCCCACTATAACCCAGATCCTTTCTCAGGGTGAGTTTTAAGCATAAAAACTATATCCTGGGTTGACACATTTCAGTTAACAAGAACAGTTATCCAGAAGTGGAACTCCAGAAGCCAAAAAGGAAGGTTAGCACAGTCAGAGAGTTTCCTAGAACCATGGACTTTGATGAATTAGGCCTATGTTTTGGTTTGGTTGGTGGTGCTAATCTATACATTGAGTTTTATGAACTGAATGGTAGCATCTATGAAGTCAATTGTGCCTGTTAAAGAAGTATCAGTTCTGCTATCTCCAAGTATAATTTCATTGTATATAATAAAAAGGAATAGTAAACAGCATGTATTAATTGGTTTTTTAGCTCTAAAATTAAAATAGAAAAAATGTAAATGCTGAAATTAGTTTATATCATGTTCATACAGTGAGTTAATGGGCAGAAACACTCAATGCAGACCAGGTTAACAAAAGATCTGCTTTCTTCAGTATATAGTTTGCATTGTCTGTTTGCAGTGGTTCTCCAGAATGTCTCAGTGAGTTCTATGAAGTATTGTGTAGCCATTAGGGGTTTTTCTAAGCCCACCAGAGCCTCTGAATAGTGACACAGAGACGTATTTATTAATAAATGAATGTAGAGGCCTTAAGGTAGGGCTGCTCCCAACGAGCTTGTAACTTATCTCATTTATAGTATTCTATGTTCTATCACGTGACTGGGTACCTCTTCTCAGTTTCTTGCATCCAACTTCTTCTAAGTCTCGGTATAAAATCTTCCCAAGCCTGACTCTTTCCCTGTGTTCCTATCTTTTCCAGAACTACACCTTCTACTTTCTGCCTTTGCTAATGTCCCATAGGCTTTTTTATTTTATCCAATTATAGGGTGGCTAAGGCAGGGAAGGTATCTTCACACATCGCACATAAGCATCCCTACACATTGCATGTTGTCATATATATTAAACAAATACTATGTATTGCTTACTACATATTAAGCAGCTTAATACATCTCAGTTTTATATTGTTGTGAGGTGTCTACCAGAGATGGCACCTTGGACATGGGTCACCATGCTCTTAGGCAGGCAAGGAAGGACAGAGACACATCTCATACAGTGCATATAAACATTATCCCTATATCTCCCCCTTTAGTCCAATAAAATACAGTTTCTCTAATATCAATAAACTGTAAATAATAAGAATAATTATGAAAAGTATCAGGTAAGAATTATATTCACAATGTCTAGTCTATATGTATTCGAAGAAAGTACTCACTATCTATCCTATATTGGTGACCCCAAAAGTTCTGTACCTAATTCACTTTCTATCATATTTGCATTTATCAAATTAAAAATATTAGACCTTAAATTCATGACCTTATATCCTAAACAACTTAAGCTTAATTGTGAGACTATAACTATCTAGCCTTCAACCCCATTAGAGACCTGAGAATGATAAATATTTTCTGACTAAATGGGAAGTGTAGCACAACCAGCTTCCAAAAACATGGAAATGATAGAGACAGCTGTCTGTCTGGACAGTTACCCAATGTTTTTCTGTATCATTGGAACATCATCTTCAGTCTTCTGGCACAGAATATCTGACAGAATTTTATGTGAGGCAGGAGTGTTCAAGGACTTATCTACCTTGTCTTGGCAAAGCTCGGTAAAGTTTCTTGTCCAGTAGCCAGTTTGCAACACAAACAAAAAATCTATATGAAGATTCTTTCATGTTCAGCATCTTCTTTGAAGTGTAATATGGGTGCTGCCAGAAACTGACATGTCTCATTGCCCAAAAAGCCTTTTACTAATAAAACATCTTTAAATGCCGTATTCTGTAGATCTCTGAGTTTTTTTTAAAAAGATCTATGTTTATATAGTATATCTGAATATGCAAGCATTGCTCATTTCTTTCTATTTACTATCTGTTTAACCTAGGAAACATGTTTCTATAATTAACTCTACTAGTTAATATCTAGCATGACCGTAAGCTTGATTGACTTACTACTAATTTGCATTTCTTAATTATACTAAACAGTTTGTAACAGCAGCTTTCACAAGGACTAGAACTTCACATTGCATTTTAAAATGAGTTGCATAGAAACAATACCTTAATACAAGAGTTGAATCATACATCTAGTATTTTGTAGCAAAAGTAATCTTAAATTTATATCAACATACAAAATTCAAACCAAATATAAAATATTTGGCTTGTTAATACTCTTTAGTCTACAAGTAGATTCAATAACCTACTTTTACCCTATCATTCCTATATTCCCCCTTTTTTTTTACCCCCTCTTCCCCCCTTAGCTAGCACATCACTCAGGCTGTTGGCTCCACCCCACTCTGGAAAGGTAACTGCTCAGTGCTGGAGCACCCTACTGCCTGTTCAGGCTCTGGGTCACAGCTCTCAGAGCAGTGTGACACCTAAACCTCATTGCTCCTTGGAAGTGGAAGCTCTTAAGCAGCCATGCCTCATGCTTGAGGCAAACCTCAGTCCCTGAGCTGCTTCAGCTCTGGGAAGCTGCAGACTTTCCCCACAGGCACAGGTCGGTTTCCAATGGCAGGTTTCCAAAGGCTGAAAGGGCTGATGGACCCAGCTGACGGTTGCTCATTCTCTTTGCCTCACCTGGAAGGTACACAGGCTCTAGTTTTCTCTCTCTTAAAAGGACCACCTTCTACCTGTCTAGGATACCACTCTGGGAATTGTTTGCCTTTCCACCAGGGGCTTTTTCTCAGGCTCTAAGCTTGGATTTTATGAGCCTTTGTCTTGGATGCCATTTGTAATACTTTGGGCCTTTCTTAGTCCACCCTGGCTTCTGAATAATGGCATGGAGATTTCTATATTAATCAATGCATGCATAGGCCTTAAGGTAGGTTTTTTCCCAACCAGTTCATAACTTACATTATCCAATTTATATTATTCTATGTTCTGTCACATGGATGGTTACCTCTCTTTAGTTTCATGCATATGACTTCCTATGAATCTTGGTAGCAAATCTTCCTATTCCTGACTCTCTGTGTGCCTATCTCTCCTGGAACTCTCAACTTTTACTTCCTGCCTTTGCTAATAGGCCATAGACTTTTTATCTTATCCAATCACACGGTGGCTTAGGCAGGCAAGGTATCTTCACACAGTGCACATAAGCATCCCTACACATTGCATGTTGTAATACATATTAAGCAAATACTCAAATATGTATTGCTTAATACATTTTAAGCAACTTAATACATATTTAAAAATGTCACTTTTCCTTGCTGTGGACTTCAGGAAGGAATGCACAGGAGGAAAGGTTGATTTCAGCCCACAGGTTTGATAGTAGGACTTCATGTTCTTGGCAGAGGAATATTATCATTTTATCTGGGTGTATCAAAGGCAGGGAAAGCAGGTGGCCAATCCTCATCTGTCTCTCTCCCTTTCTCTTTTCATTCCCTGTCAATCCATTGTGTGGAATGGTGCCATTAAGGAGAGTATAAGTCTGTTCTAATCTTTTCTAGAAACATTCTCAGACACAGAACAGAACAAACTAATGCTCAAGGTGTTGTTCTTTTCTGACATGATAATTTACTTACATTTTTTCCTTCCTTTCCTCTCTTCAAACCCTTCTATATACCCCTTCCTGCTCTCCTTCAAACTCCTGGCCTTTAAAAAAAATAAAAACTAACTATGGTTCCATTTATATTTGGGCAGTCATGGTGGTGAGACTTGATGGGTGTGCCTTCTGCTACTGACAGGAGATACCAGGATGGAAGCAACTAACTGTCAAGTTATTAATTAATGCAGACTTCAATCAAATTGCTAATCAGAATTAACCATGGCACAACATGGATTTAGAATAGAGTAAGCAGTAAATAGATATTTACCATTATTAATATTAGCTACACTTTTTGGCTAGGAGGGCAAAATACTCTTATTAATATTAACTAAACTTGTAGCTGGGAGGGCAAATAAATTACCAAGTGTTTACAGAATTTTAACAAGCATCTAGCTGACTGAGATAGAAGGATGGCTGCAAGTTTGAGGCTAGCTGGTCTCATAGAAGCTCTGTTTCAAATAACCAGCCAAATAAAGCAAAACTATAACAAAATACTATTAAAACAAAATGTAATGTTTACCCTATCTATGAAGGAATTTGACTGTCTTGATATTGTGTAGGTCCTGTGCATGCTCTTATAGTTGTTATGAGAGAGTGATTATGACATCCATGTCATGTGCAAAGGACAGCATTTCATAAACTCCTCCCAATTCTTCAGCTCCTACATTCTTTCCATCTCCGTTTCTTCCATGTTGTCTGAGCCTCTGACCTCATATTGAGGCAGTAGATAGTTGCTCGGGGAGGGAGCATCATTCTTTATTGAACATGTGGCCAGTGTTATGTTTCTCTATGCCTATTTGTGGATATATGGATAACACTAAGTGGACCTAGTGAGTTGTCAAAAACGAACAAATGAACAAACAAAAACAATAAAGACATGAAGTTTGGAAGGGACATTTTGAAGGGATTTGGAGGGTTAGGGGTACAAATTGTGGGGATAGACATAATCACATACACACATACACACACATATTCACACATACACACACCTACACACACATACACACACAGATATACACACAAATACACATACATACATATACACACACACATACACACACATGCACACATACATACACACATACACACACATACACACATATACACACACATACACACACAAATACACACATACACACAAACACACACATACACACATATACACAAACACAAACACACACATACACACAAACAAACACACACATACACACACATACACACATATACACACACACACACATACACACACATACATTTGAAATTCCCCCAAGTAAAGAAAAATTTAAAAGAATACTATATATTAATTTATTTTGATAAGAAGTTGGCAATAATTGGAATCAAGAGATATTGTGGCAAACAAAAATTGGATGGCTATCTGAGGTCTGTGCTGACTGTAGACACATCAGGTGAGTGGGTCATGATTATCTGCGTTGAGACAGGAAACAAGGATGTCAAACTCTGGATGAAGCTGAGGACTCGGATACGGTAGAATCTATTACTGAAGCTTGTGAGAGCCTAAGAACATTTTTAGTTTTAGATGTGCAAATTCGAATTTATGTTTGGCATTCACATTCATCCCTGGCAAAAATGAAAGGATGTTTTTTATAATCTCAAAACATTTGTATAATAATGTGGATTTGCTGGCAGAAAAAAATATAATGTGAAAGTACTCGAGGAAATCTGCTAGAAATTTGATATATGAATATATATTTAGAATTGAGTTAGAATAATATTGTGTTATTATGATGGTTTGTTGAAGAATACAGTGTTTTTCTGTTTTTCACACATATAGTCTTTGTGTGCCTTAAAGTACTGAGTTAATTTAGCAACTTCTTTGATGTGCTTCTTTTTTTTCTGTTCTGCTTCTCCTCTTGCCTAGAACAAGATCTAATCTCTGTTTCTCATATCAAAACATACCAACCCAGTATGTGAAACTGTTTCTCTGTTGATAACTTATGGCTACATAAATGACTTTGTTTATTCTTATACATTATCAATGTTCATAAATGTTTTTATATTAATCTTAGTACTCACAGGCTTGTGTTGAACTCTTAAAAATGCTGGAGATCTCAAGTGAGAAGGTATCTTTCACAAAACATGTCCTTACATATCACAGACCAAATGATCATGCTCACAGCCATTAGGAATTCTTTGTAGTGTTACCTCTTTGTGGCAGTATTCATAACTTAGGGAACAAAGCCACTTTCCTGTTGCTAATATATAACAAAATACATTCTGTTGTTGACCGTCCATGCCTTTGAAGCTAAGGCTCTGAAGCTATATGCAGACAATGGCCATGCTACACTCTGATAAATCAGACTGTATCTGATCATTTACTGTAAGTGCTTTGGAGACATCTGATTATATTTGTCAAACTGAATTAAAATAGGCAGTGATGTCACTGATAATTCATATTTCCTTAAACTGAACAAATTCTCATGGTTTTAACATATACTTATCGAACTTTATTGTTGGTAGGGACAGAAGAGTGAATAGGACTGAGATTCTACTTGACAATAAAACTGACCCATGGTCCATACCACAGGCAGCAATACAGCACTAATCTGTTGGTTCCCAGGCTCTTCAATTTGTTACAGACTGAGATGGGCATTTATAGTCCAATATGTCTCTACCAGGATATTTCTAATATGGTAAGGGTTCATATGTGTGCACATGAACATGTCTCTCTCTCTCTCTCTCTGTATGTTTGTACATGTGTGTGTGCATACGTGTGTGTATGTGTGTTGTTGTTTTTGAATACAGAGTCTCTTTTGCCAAAGAGTATCATGCATTTAAGCTTTAGTCACCTGTATCATAAACCACAAGTCACATACAGATGAGAGTTAAAGTTTATTTCAAACAGTAAAATGTTTATTTGGGCACATTTCTCTTTTTTTTCCCTATAATAAAAGGCATCATATATTTGTGAGACACATGCTCCTGGCTTCAGCTGGAATGCCATCCTGGCAGGTCTTTTTTACTTGTGACTGCTATCCACGTGTTCTAGGCAGGGCCAGTGCCAGATAGGGAGGTTCTTGTGCCTCGGGTGTTGGTATGGGCTTGGCTGCCCTTCCTGGGACTTCCAGCTGCAACAGTGCTTTCCTTTGTATTCGGTGAATTCAGCATTTCCACAGTTGCAACTACTGATCTCAAACCAGCAACATAGTAGCCAACATACTCAGACAGAGTATACTTGTTTGTAGTTCAAGGGCGCCTGTGAGTTCATTGCTCTGTGGTGGCTATGAACCAAGTACCCTGCTGCTGGATTTTAGGTCACTTCCCCTGGACTCTGCCTTCCCTTTCCCTCCTTTCTTTTCTCACCAGCACCAAACATGGTTGTTTCAATGATATGGGCTTCTGAAGAGATGAAAGACTGAGTTGTTTTAGAGAAGTCTGCTTTTAGCTATCAACATGAACCTCAGTTGAAAATGAAAGACAGGTAGCTGGGTGCTGTGGAAAACTTGAATCAATGCACAGTATTGCAGCAATGACTCTAGCTTATCTTCTTGGCCATCCTCTTTAACACGCTTCAGGCTCCCACCCTGGAGACAACACCCATGGCTTCTGGTCAGCAGCTTTCCTTTCACTCTCCTCTGATTGTTCCGTTTTAAAGGTATCATTATTGCCCCGCTTGTTTGAAAGTGATTTTCTAGATCTGCTCGATGTTCCTAGTAGTTCCTGCTGCTTCTTGATTCATGCTGGGTTCTTGACTAAATCTCCATCTCCTTTCTTCACGATACTATATACATTTCTCTAACTTCACTTTTGATCTAGAATTATTATACTTATTCTTTATTTCAGGAGAATTTGATGCTCACTTCAGTGACACTTAGGCTCCCAATAACTGCTCTTAAAATTCTCAGGAGATCTTATATAAGCTGAAAAATTGTAAATCTTTTATCTCTTATAGCAACCAGGACAGATGGCGCTCCGTAAACTACTTCTGGTTTGAAGGGATTTCACTTTTTTTTTATTTTTTATTTTTTTTTGGCTACATGTTTTTTGTCTCATTTAGTCTGTCATTTGGACAAGTGGTTGTGTAAGTCACTCAACATTGACCTTCAAAATTAGATTTCTTATTTTGTATTATGAAACATTTTTCATCATAATAGCTTTGCTATGTTTGGAGAAATAATATTCATACAAAATTGGCACCTTTACAAGATTAAGTTTAATAACTATGAGCATTAACTGTTTCACCATTTGCTTGTTCCCTTTTTAGCATCTTCCTGTTTTTTAAAGTAAGGATTTATGGTTGACAGTGTAATTTTTATCAGTTTTTGGATTTATTATTGAGTGTGCTTTTATTGCTACTATACTGTACCATCTATTGCTACAGTTTCAATTGAATACATGAGTGTGGTTAATATTAGTGTTTTTATTTTTGTGAAAAAAACTTGGCAAATTCATAAATTCTAATTGTTTCTTTGTATATAATTTGGGGTTTATTATGTATAAAACATGTCATCTGCAGAGATGTACATAATAAGAATTTTATTGCTTTGAATATCTTAGTTTCTCTGACCTTGCACTGCCTTTCTACAGACTTTTGCACTGCCTGAATTTCATAGTCAAGTACTGAATTGAGTATAAGAAAGTTATTGTCTTTCTATTGGTAGCAGAAGCAAAGTTTTCAATAATTTATTAAAAATTGAAATTTGTGCCTTTGGGCTGGGGCAGACTCAGAGTTGGTCTGCTCCTGTGGAGACACTGAATCCTAAGCCATCCTAGAGGAACCACTGCACTCAGAGCAGCAGACACCAAGGTGGTTTGCACTTGGGAGACATCGTATCCTGAGCCATTCTAGAGGAACCACTGCACCCAGAACAGAAGGATTTCCAGATCCAAGAGGTGGATTGAGTCCCAGGAGTTCTTCCACCCAGGAGATTAGGATCATAAGACCACAGAGACATCTGGACTCTGAGGAGCTCTGCCACAAGCAAGATAACTGGAAATACAGACTCCAGTCTTACACAGTGAGGGCAGGTAACACTAGAGTTAACCAGATGGTGAAAGGCAAGCGCAAGAACATAAGCAACAGAAACCAAAGATTCTTGGCATCATCAGTACCCAGTTCTCCCAATATAGCAAGCCATGGACACCCCATCACACCTGAAAAGCAGGATTCAGAATTAAAATCACTTCTCATGATGATGATAGAGGATTATAAGAAGGAATTAAGTAACTCCCTTAAAGAAATACAGGAGAGTACAAGTAAACAGATAGAAGCCCTTAAAGAGGAATCACAGAAATCCCTTAAAGAAATGCAAGAAAACACAAAGAAGGAATTAAACAAAAACATTCAGGATCTGAAAATGGAAATAGAAACAATAAAGAAAGCTCAAAGGGAGACAACCATGGAGATAGAAAACCTAAGAAAGAGATCAGGAGTCATAGACGCAAGCATCAACAACTGAATACAAGAGATAGAAGAAAGAATCTCAAATGCAGAAGATACGGTGGAAAATAACTCCTAACTCAAAACATCCAGGAAATCCAGGACACAATGAGAAGACCAAACCTAAGGATAATAGGTAAAGATGAGAATGAAGATTCCCAACTTAAAGGGCCAGTAAATATCTTCAACAAAATTATTGAGGAAAACTTCCCTAACCTAAAGAACAAGATGCCCATAAACATACAAGAAGCCTACAGAATACCAAATAGACTAGACCAGGAAAGAAATACCTCCCGTCACATAATAATCAAAACATCAGATGCACAA
>NW_021604613.1:20653652-20673652 GCF_004785775.1 Grammomys surdaster
TGGAATAACAAAAAACCCAGGATAGCGAAAACTATTCTCAACAATAAGAGAACTTCGGGAGGAATCACCATCCTCGACCTCAAGCTGTACTACATAGCAACAGTGATAAAAACTACTTGGTATTGGTACAGAGACAGGCAGGAAGATCAATGGAATAGAATTGAAGACCCAGAAATGAACCCACACTCCTATGGTCACTTGATCTTTGACAAAGGAGCTAAAACTGTCCAGTGGAAAAAGGACAGCATTTTCAACAAATAGTGCTGGTTCAACTGGAGGACAACATGTAGAAGAATGAAAATTGATCCATTCTTATCTCCTTGTACAAAGCTCAAGTCTAAGTGGATAAAGGACCTCCACATAAAACCAGATATACTGAAACTAATAGAAGAGATGGTGGGGAAGAGCCTCGAAATCTTGGGCACAAGGGAAAAGTTCCTGAAGAGAACACCAATGGCATATGCTCTAAGATCAAGAATTGACAAATGGGACTTCAGAAAATTGCAAAGTTTCTGTAAGGCAAGGGACACTGTCAATAGGACAAAACGACAACCAACAAATTGGGAAAAGATCTTTACCAATCCTACATCTGACAGAGGGCGAATGTCCAATATATACAAAGAACTCAAGAAATTAGACTCCAGACAACCAAATAACCCTATTAAAAAATGGGGTATAGAGCTTAACAAGGAAATTTCATCAGAAGAAACTCTAATGGCTGAGAAGCACCTAAAGAAATGTTCAGTATCCTTAGTCGTCAGGGAAATGCAAATCAAAACAACCCTGAGATTCCATCTCACACCAGTCAGAATGGCTAAGATTAAAAACTCAGGTGATAGTAGATGCTGGCGAGGGTGTGGAGAAAGAGGAACACTCCTCCATTGTTGGTGGGACTGCAAGATGGTGCAACCACTTTGGAAATCAGTCTGGCGGTTCCTCAGAAAATTGGACATAGCATTACCTGAGGATCCAGCTATACCACTCCTAGGCATATACGCAGAAGATGCTCGAACATATAACAAGGACATATGCTCAACTATGTTCATAGCAGCCTTATTTATAATAGCCAGGAGCTGGAAAGAACCCAGATGTCCTTCAACTGAGGAATGAATTCAAAAAATGTGATATATTTACACAATGGAGTATTACTCAGCTATTAAGAACAATGAATTCGAGAGTTTCCTAGGTAAATGGATGCAACTAGAAATAATCATCCTGAATGAAGTAAGCCAATCACAAAAGAACACACATGGTATTCACTCACTGATTACTGGATATTAGCCCAGAACCTTGAAATGCCCAAGATGCAACTCACAGGCCACATGAAGCTCATGAAGAAGGAAGACCAAGTGGGGGTGATTCGGTCCTTCTTAGAAGGAGCAAAAAAATACTCAAGGGAGCAAATATGGAGACAAAGTGAGGGTCAGAAACTGAAGGAGTGGCTGTCTGAAGACCATTCCACCTGAGTATCCATCCCATGTGCAGTCACCAAACGTAGAGGCTGATGTGGAAGTCAGGAAGTGCATGCTGATAAGAGCCTGATATGGATGTCTCCTCAGAGGTCTTCAAGAGTCTGACATATTCAGAGGCAGATGCTCACAACTAGCCATTGAACTGATAATGGGGTTCTCAATGGAGGAGTTAGAGTGAAGGCCATTGGAGCTGAAAGGGTTTGTGGCCCCAGGAGGAGAGCAACAATACCAACCAACCAGAGCTCCCAGGGTCTAAACCACCAGCCTGGGAGCACTTAGGGAGGGATCCAGGGCTTCAGCTGTATATGTAAGAGTGGAGGGCCCTGCTGGGCACAGGTGGAAGAAGAGCTCCTTGACCTCATGAAGTCTGGATGCCCCAGGAGGTGGGAATTTTGAGGGTGGGGAGGTGGGAGTCGGGGGCGGGTAGATAGAGGTTACATCCACAGAGAAGAAGGAGGAGGGGTGAGGAGATAGGGGGTTCCTGGGTGGGTGGGGGATGGGGTAAGGGGACAACATAGGAAATGTAAATAAAACATCCAATAAAAAATTTGAAATTTGCTCCAGATATTGTATACACATATTTTATCATTGCAAGGAATGTCTGATTTATAAAGTTTTCTCTGTCCTTTTCTTTAACAGATATTTGATTTTTATTAAACATTTTCCATGAATTTATAAGATCAACCATACGATTTTTTTCAGCTAATGTGATGATGCTCGCTGACTTATTTTATACTGACAAACCAATCTTGACTTTAGGAGATATCTCAGAACCTTGTTGTGTATTGAAACATTTACTTTGCTGATATTTTGTCTAGAAATATTGTATTGTGCCCTGAAAGTGTCCAGGACGTGGTTTTCCTATCTTGTAATATTCACTTAAGGTTTTCAGATTAAGTTCTTGTCTCGGCCTGAGCTGCTGCTCTGGTTTGTGGGTCAGTCAACAGGGTCTAGCAAGAGAGAGAGTGGGGATGGAAGGGCAAGAGATGGGAAGAATGGAGACAAAACAGAGAATCTGTTCAAGTCTCCTTTATTGAAAGGAAATCCTGGGTATATATAAGCACAAGCAGGGGCATGCAGCTGAAGGCACTTTACCACGTGTACCTTGCAGCTGGAGGCATTAAACAACAAAACAAGATATGTGAGAAAAATAAGATGTTTATCAGAGTTTGCTCAGCTGTTGTAGGCTGTTGAAAAGCAAGTTTCTTGTCAGGGTATATGGCTCGAGATGGCAGCAAAGATGATAGCCGCTCTCTGCTAGGAGTCGGCTCCCAATAAGTAGTGCAGTAATTTCATTAGGTGAATGGGCACGAAACTTCCTCTTTTCCTATTCTGTGTTTGCATTGTGTTACAGAACAGACTCCCTTACTGGAGATGCTTTTTAGAAATCCTTTACTAACATTTTGGAGAATATTTGGGCAATTTCCATAAATTTGTTTGTCTAATATATGCTTATATTATCATTTTTTACCTCTTGAACCTCTTTTGACTTCATTTGCTGTTTTTTTAAAGCCCTGTGTAATAGTTGATAAAAGTGTCATGTTGGTTTTTAAACTTTTATATAGATCTTTAGCTGTTCCGTTAAGTATCACCCTACAAAACTTGACTGACATATTGTATACCTACTTGGGTCTTTTCAAAAGCACATTTTCATTCTAATCTCCTGCATGATTTTTGGTGATTTAGACATCTAATGATTGCTTTCAATGAATTGGGGGATTTTCCCTTTCAAATTTTTGCTGTTTAATTATAATTTGGTGACATGAAGATTTCTCCTCTTCCATTTTTTTCTGTTTAATTCTAATTTAATTTCCTATAAAAAACTCTTTTGAGTTGTTTTGAACCACAACTTATTTTTATTTTTTTAAATGATCCAAAGCTCCTCAGGGGAAAATGTGATTCCTTCTTCAGTGTGTTATCTGCTGTTAACATCATTCTCTTAATTCTTTGATACGTAGCATACATATTTGATGCACCCATATACACATGCATACGTTCTAGACCCACGTGTATAATATGTAGTTCAGTTACTAAAATAATTATTTAGTTTTTTATAGATTCTTGTTCTGGTAAAATCTACTTTATTGAAAGTATTAATTATACTTATACTTAATTTTCTGGCATCTAAATCACAGTTTTTTTGTTTTTCTCTTGGTTTTGGCCATTTCTGCCCATTCTGGGACAACTAGTAATTTCTCTCTTTTCCAGGCACTGTTTAAAGACTTTAAGGTGACTGAAGTTCCTGATTGGTGCACTCTTCCATCCAAGATTCTGACTCTAAGGCTGGAGTGTGTCCATGGATGGTTCTAAGGAACAAAGAGTCTAGGCAGTCCTGAACTGCACTGTGTCCCTCATCTCTGAGTTTGTGGAAAACTCTTATTATCTTCTTATCCTCAGAGTCACGAGTTTACTTCGTTGATTTTCCTTCCTGTTCAGTATCTTGGACCCATCCTGGTTTGTTTCAGGACCTGCCAATTCCAACTTTGTGTCCTTAACACTTTAATTTCTCCTTAACACTGTAGAAACCTTGCTATAGATGTCCAGTATTTCAGCTACATATCTCTGCTCATTCTTTTAGCTTTGTGGTTTATAGCACTTGCCCTGTGTGAAGGACAAAGTATCTCTGGTACTAGATTCAGTTCACTCTGTTTCCTGTTTTCAGAAAGCTTGGACTGTTTGGTCCTGTCTGTCTCATGGCATTGTTGTGTTTCTTCTCAAGAGTCTTGAGTTTCTGACCAGCTTCTCACCCTTCTCATTGACCTAGTATCAGAAAGACAAGCTGGTCAGAACTGAAATTACTTTCACAAATTTTTCCTTTAAAAAAGAAAGTCATAATGCCCACATGCCATGCCTGGAATATGTAATATCTTTTCTATATTACAAACATCATTAAAATTGTTCAATTTTTGAGTTAATAAATTTTATTTTAAATCTCCTCCATCATATTTTATGTCATGAATGAGTCATTTTTTGATTATAGTTCATGATTTTAAAGTAACATTTCCTATTTTGACATCTTAAATAATAGGATTTTATTTTGAAAAGAAAGATGTGGGGAATTTGTATCATTTCTTATATTCAAATTTACTCTATTGAATAAAAGCAGCAGTCAAGTCATGGGAAATGAGAATTTCCTCTTTTGTTTCCCTTTCTTTTATTTTTCTTCCTTGAATAAAAAAAGGCTTTTTCTCTGATTCTTCTTGTCATTTTTTTTCCCTGTGTAATGAATTTTGCCATTGAAGCCCACTGCATTCACACCATTTTACAGGATCCGAGAATATCCTCTTTGTGCCCTAAAAATAACTATTTCTCACAGTTTTCCAGATCTGGCATGTTTTAATGAAATTGCTTGCACAGAAGTTAGCACAGTACCTTGCTTCATGGCTTCCTGACGAAGCTTTTCTGCTCTATTTCCTAGGTCATATCCTGTGATTAACAGTTTTCTCTTCACTCTATTTATTTTCTAGCTTTTCTGAAATTATTTCAACACTTGCTGAATTGTCTTTTAATAGCAACCAATTTGTGACCTTTGAAATAGAAATACTTTTTAAATTTTTTTGTATGGGTGTGTAAGTACATGCGTGTGTATGTGTGTGTGCTTACATGTGTGGGGATGTACACATGTAGGTATGGAAGGCAGAGGTTGACATGGATATCGTCTCTATCATTCTTCACCTTATATTTTGAGGCCAGTCTCTCCCTGAGTCTGGAAAATGGAGCATCAGCTGGACAAGCTGCCTAGCAAGCCCCCAGGATCCACCTGGACTACTGATAAGAGTGTGCCACATACTTGGCTTTTTAGGGTATGATCAGAATTTAATGCAGGTCCTCATGTTCATAACGTTAGCATGAGACTGCAGGGGCTGAGAAATGAAGAGCCCTGGAACTCACAGCCATCTAGGCAAAATAACAGACTTCAGAATTAGTGAAGAGAGCCTGTGTAAGAAATAAGGTGGAGAGTGATGGGGAAGGACCCTGTATCACCATATGGCATCCATAGGCACATTCATGGATTTGTAGACATTCATCCACACATTTTTGCATATGTGCACATGCACAGGTATACACACACACACACACACACAGGCATATATGCACACACACACACCATACTATATATGAATACATGTACACAGAGACTGTATTTACATAAAATTTGATATCTCTTTATTTCCCTTCCATGCCATGTCCTCTTGAATACTCTTCCTGATTATGTTTCATATATACCATAATAATCACTAATATTATTTACATTGTACATAACTAATTCTGAACTATAGAGTCTCCAACTCTTTCTAAAAATGTGGATTCCCCTTGGAATCAGCATTCTGCCTTGTTCGTTTTTATTAATCCTGTGAGCAGTGAGTGAATGTACATGTATTAACTAATTAAAATGAAGAACGCAGTAGAACATCTATGAAATTAAACATGAAACACAGGGTGAACTGCTTTGGTAAACAGAGTAAGGATTGTGTTTCATTTAACTTTTGGATACTTACTGAAGTTGTGCTCACCTTGGCACAACATCAGAACTGTACACCTTTTTAAAAAAACAATTTAACTGAGTCACTCTTATTACTCTCAAACATACTCAGTGACATTAAAGGCTGCATGTAAAGATGATATGAATGTTTTAAATGTCCCTTTGTAGCTTTTATTCCAAATTACATGTTTTTTTTTCCATGAATCTTGCTGGCTTGTATTCAAGATTCATTTGCACATTTAGTAGAATGTCTATGAAATTCATCATGTAACACTGGCTGAATGGCTTTTGTACACACAGTAAGTATTGTGTTTCATTGCCTGCATGTCCTTTAAACTCTGGATAGTTAAGTTTTGAAAAGCCCTCATTCATTCTACAAAATAATGGTTTGTTATGACATCTTTGTGTATGTTTGCCATGATTTTTGTTTATATTTTTCTTTACCCTTTCTGTGTTTCCGACTCCTCTCTTTCCTCAATCTATGCCTTAATAGGCAAATATGTTTGGCCTATGTTCTTTTGAGGTATATCTATTTTTGTTTAAAAACAAAATAATTTAACTAGATGGTAACTGTTTATTATTTTGTAGGACTTTCCTTGTCCAATGTCAGCCTTTGACCATGTCTCTAGATGCATTTGAAAGCATTAAACAAAGGGTCCAAGGTCATTCCACCAATGTCTTGCTCTTTTGTTGCTGTTTTTATTCTGGCAAGTAAATAGCCATCATACCTAGAAACATTTCATAAATTTATCAATTTATCTTCTTTTTTCCTGGGCTTGAGACATTATGACCCTTACTACTATTTTTTTATTTTTGTTTTTCATTCAATATGGAAATAATAAATACAATCAAAGACGTACAAGGATTATTATACTAAGCATTTGTGTCTGTGTTTGACAAAAGCATTTTAAATAGTAAACATACAAGTTAATTGAGGCTCAAAAAGACAGATTTTACATTCCATCCCCCATGTGTTTAAAATATAAAATAACAAAATAGAAAGACAAGAAAATTGAGAAGGAAGATAGATGGTGGGTTGTCAGGTCAGGTTCTGCCCAGATCGTAATTACTCCATGTTGTATAAGCAGTGGCTTCCAGGTCGTGCTTGTTCCCAAGAGATTCCAGTCTAAAAGGGCAGTTGGCTCTATCTTGGGTACAAATACGGAGCTGGGAATGATGCTACGTTTTGCTTGTGCAAACAAATGCTCAAGACCTTTTTAGCGTGAATCAAAAGATACAGTCTCAATCTCTTATCTCATTCACGTAAGTACATTATCACCCATTGTCTTATAAAAGTAAACCAAGAGCATGCAGACATCTAATTGTATCAACACCACACCAGGAAAATCAGGCCTTCCAGCTTATGGGACACATCTGATTTAACCACCCCAGCTGGGGCTGGAGGAATTTTGTTAGCTATTCTTCTCAAGTGAAGCTTCCTGGCTCTTTTGAACTGCCTCTTTCTGAGCTTCAGTGCACCTTTTCTGACTCTTACCTGCGGGTTTTTAAACCCTCATGTGTGGAGCAAGTGCCACTGAGCATGCCTGGAACAAGGGTGAGATCTAGACACGTCCAAACCTCGAAAATCTCATCTTGAGATCTGCAGGATCTCCCTCCCTGGATTGTTCCCTCCCTATTCTGGGCTTGCATGCTCAAGTATACATACCTTGTAGCCCCTACTTCCACTACCATTGAGGTAGCCAAGTAGTCTGGTAGCCAAATTACAGCTTTAATTTATTCCTTTCCAATAAGGAAATGTCCAGCAAGCATCTGAAATTCCAATAATGTACCCACACCCTGAAAACCCCTAACGCTCCTAAAGGTAATAGCCCCTATTACCCCAATAAAGAGAGATGTTTCACGGAAAACCGCTCTGATAAGGTTATTTTTCCACAGCACTCAAGCCAACCCAGATACCGCGAACTGAACCCAATACCCCGAGGGCAGAAGCGGAACCAGGCGGCACTCTTGTAAACATCTCTCTTCAGAGTGTATGTGAACCACCTTGTCAGGAGTCTATGGTTTGGACTGAGCCTGTGGATCCCAAAGGAAGAGTTAGGGGAAGGGTCGAAGAAGCTGACTGGGATTGCAACCCCATAGGAAGAACAATAATATCAACTAACCGGACCCCTCAGAGCTCCCAGGGACTAAACTACCAACCAAAGAGTATATACATGGGCAGGATCTTGGCTCCTGCTACATATGTAGCAGAGAACTGCCTCATCTGACATCAATGGGAGAGAAGACGCTTGGTTCTGTGGGGGCTTGATGCCCCAGAGAAGGGGGATATTAGAGGGTGAGGTGGGAGTGCGTGGGTGGGGCAGCACCCTTTTAGAGGCAAAGGGAATGAGGATGCGATGGGGTGTTCATGGGTGGGAGACCTGTAGGGGAAATACACATACACCTTGTTAAAAGATAAGAAATGATAATTGAAAAGGAAAATAAATACACAATAAAGAAAAATACCCTTGGCATCTATAGATATGTTTAAGATTGAGAACTTAAAGCACATAACTGAGGAGTGGGTACAATTTTATTTTGTGTATTATATTCTGGTTCTAGTGTATATCAATAAAAACAATGAGATTACAAAGAATAAGACAGAGAAAAATAATAGAAAAACATCACAGAAATAAAACATCATTGCTTTAAGTCTTATTCAGCTTTGAAACTTAGCAAATGTGTGCCCTAGAGCAAATTGCTTGTTTGAGCTTCTGTGTCTTAAATTGTTGAACAGGGCTAAAGACAGTATTCATTCTTTTTCTTTTGATTTGTTAAACTAAAATAAAGAATTCTCAGTCACATCTTCAATGAAGAGGAACCTCTCACATAGTCTCAGGTTTCCTTATTGTGTTCCTTCTTAGTTGTTTACACTGACATAGAAACTTACTGTTCTCATTACAATGAGCAAGGTAAAATGGGAATTTGAACAAGAACAATACCACCAACACTGTAACACCAGCACACCACGTATTATGCAAGACATGCAGCATTGTTATTTTTAAGACCTCTAAAAGTAGAGCTTGAGTTTTATCGATGATGATGATGATGATGAAGATGATGATGATGAGAAGGATAATGACAACAGCATACTTTCATTTTAAATACTAAATAGATTGAGAAATACATACGGAGTCTGAAAGATTCATATGTCAACTCTTCAGAGATAAAATTGGCTTGATAATAACTATAAATAAGTCTCCAATCATGGTATCCTCATCTTTCTATTTGAAATAATGTTCACCTACAAGAAAATAAGAAGCTCAGGAATAAACCTTGGCACCCCTATGAGAGAATTTCAGTGTCTTCGACAGCACTGAATTCAGAGCCCTCTAAATTCTCAGTAGCAAGAGACTTGAAACTTCTAGAAGGAAATCAGTACTCAGGTACAAGAGCAATAACAAGCTGGAGAATGCTATAGTCCTATACATAACATATTAGGGAAAAAAATGAGAGTGATAACTTTAATAACTTATCACTCCTGGGTAGAATGCTGTGCTGTGAGCATGATGTTATACTTTTCCTTTCTCCTCCTGTGGATGAGTCAGGCTCTAAGACTTGTAGGGAACTGTGTGTGTGCAAGCTATAGACACACACCCATTAAGTTGATGCCCTAAAACTCTTACTTCCAAGGGAGTGAAGTGGGTATCACCATTTTCAAGGCTAGGAAATGGTATGACTGGTCTGTCCTGAATAGTTTTATGTCAGCTTGACACAAGCTAAAGTCATTTAAGAAGAGTGAACCTTAATTTAGAAATTGCCTCACCGGGTAGTGGTGGCTCATGCCTTTAATCCCAGCACTTGGGAGGTAGAGGCAGGCGGATTTTCGAGTTCGAGGCCAGCCTGGTCTACAGAGTGAGTTCCAGGACAGCCAGGGCAATACGGAGAAACCCTGTCTTGAAAAAAACAAAAGAAAAAAAATTGCCTCCCTCATATCAGGCTGTAGGTAAGCCTGTAGGGCATTTTCTTAATTAGTGATTGATTGGGGAAGGCCCAGCCCATTGTGAGTGGTGCCATCCCTGGGCTGATGGTCCTGGGTTCTATAAAAGAAGCCAACTGAACAAGCTACAGGGAGCAAGCCAGTAAGCAGCACCCCTCAGGGCATACTTCATTAGCTCCTGCCTCCAGGGTCCTGCCATTTGCGTTCCTGTCCTGACTTCCTTCAGTGTTGAACAGTGATATGGAGATGTAAGCCAAATAAACTCACTCTTTCAAAAGTTTTATTGGTTTCAAGACAGCAATAACTTATAAATAACTAAGACACCCTCAAATAGAATTTATGGTTTCTCCTAATTTATAGGAGTTTAAACTCTCTCAGGGAGTGAACCATAGCGCAAGGATTTAAATCCAAGAATATTTTGGGTAATCAAGAAGGCAGATGTGCAACAGCTATGAACAGAACTTAGGATACAGCCAGTACATGAGACCAATAACCACATGCAAATATTTGCTTTTGATGATCATTGTACAAACTAACTAGCTAATATACACAGAAGTGAATGTAAAGTTTTCAGCAACTTCTGATTGCTGCTATCATTACTGTTTCTGTGCATCAACTTCCTTCTTTATGAAACAAGGTCAAAGATTTCTTAGATTTGCTAGAGCTCCAGATGGATGTGAGAATTAAATATCATGTTGTAGCAGAAGTTCTTTGTAAGATATAAAGTACCATACAAATGGAAGTTACCTTTATTGATTTGTGAGTTTACTTTTAGTCTTCAAGCACAACTTATTTAATGCTCTAATGATGAAATTTTGAACTACAGAATCTGTTAGAAAACGCTGGAGTAAACAGAGGTTGTGACCATGATTTTCAAAAAATCATCAAGAGACTGATTAGACTAATTGAACATGGCCTAGTATTGATTTTGTAGTTTCTATCTACTTCAGTTGGGAATGCAGATGAGCTCAAATGTGTGGACACTGGAAAGCAGAGCTGAAAATCTAATCCATCAACTTGAGGACTCTCTAGCCTCTCAGAAAGGTGGTCTTTTGAAATCATTGAGAAGTGTATAAAATGCAGAATATCAGGTGCCCCAAGGCCTACTCTGTCAGAATCCTTAGTTTAACAAGACCTGGGTATTTATGAGTTTATTTACAAGTTCAATAAAAACTAGAAAACTTCACCTTTCATAGTATTTATGACATACTTAGTTAATATCTTTAACACTTAACTGTATGTTCTATAGTAACTACTATTCAAAGATATAGATACTATATATACATACATGCAGATTTTAAATCTTTTATGTCATGTTTGTATTTTATTTTTCTTAGTCTATTTATTCCCAGTCACTTTCAATGTCCACTTTGGATTCATTCACTTTTCAATAACCATGTTTTTGAATGGTTACGATTACGATGTACCCAATACTAAGCTCAATTCAGAGTGTACAGTAGAAATGAGACAGTCTGGTTTCTTTGTGTCATGGTCCTATTTAGGTTTAGTATTATGAAAGCAGGAGTATATAATAAGCACATAAGAGCAGACTGAAGATGGTAGAGGTGAGAGAAAGGCATCAGAGAGCTGCTATGTACACCACTTCCCTTGGCAGGCCAACATAACTGAGAACATTTCTTCAGTTTAGAAGACTAGGAGGGCAGACATTCAAGAGCTGAGCAAGGGTGATGTTAATTAAAGCTTTAAAGACTAAAGGGCCTGGAATCTTCTGAAAGCTCACTGATATCTACGCTGCCTGCAGTAGGATGCGGCGGTTGATGGATTGAGTATGCCTAGATCAGGCAGACTCTTGCACGTGTAGTCTTCATGTCCGTCACTGAAGTGCAATAGGCAGTCATTCATGTACAATAGGCATATGTAGGGAAGTGAGAGCAGACAACTACCTCTGAAACACACCGCAATACATTATGAAAAAACTTTCCATTGTTTCTGTGGATCATGAGTTGGATGGGACACACTGGAAGCTTGCAAGGGTAACACAGGCGACTTGGATGAGGATGAGTGATCAATTTTAGGAATGTGTGCTTGTATCTGTAGCTGTGCCATCGGATTCATCGCTAGTTGTCACCTTTCCTGTTCTGCCTTCCAGGCCATGTCTTCTCCCTGAAGCTGGCTTCTGCTCACAGACACCAGCTGGAGACTGAAGGAAGGCAGGGCATCCCTTGCAGGTGCAGCCTGTCATCCATGGCACTGGTTTGCTCCAGACTGTTTTGTTCTGCTTCCAGACTCTACCAGATGCCATTAGCCTATTAAGTCCCCTTCACACCATGTCCTCCCCTGGCCTACTGATAATCTTTCTGTTGCCTTTTGTAACTTCTCTTTAGCATCTTGGTTTTTGTTTGTTTGGTTGGTTGGTTTTTTTTCATCACCTGTATAACCATTTCCCTGCTTTTAGATTTTCCTAGCTTTAAACATTTAACAAGTTATCCTTTCCTGCTTAGTCCCTGATGGATATAAACAATGAGAGGTAAGTAGCTGGGTATAGAGAATGAAGCACATACAGTTTTCAAAGAGGGAAATCTGTAGTTCACTTTTGGTAAAATTGCCCTTATGTTTAAAATACAAAATCTAGGTGACAGATAAACACATGGGCCCAGAACTCACAGCTGATTATGAGTTACTAATAATCTTTAACCAATAGGATGTCGATCATGCAAATGTTCATTACAATGAAGTAATGAGTAGATAAAAGGATTTTAGACTGAATTCTGAATAATTTGAGGGGTTGACTATTATTGGAAGGACCTGTAATAGGACCCAAAGAAGCTTCTGTGTTTCTGGTTCCATGTTAAAATAACTAGAATGTATAGAGCATGTCCGACATTTGTCTACCACGTTACATATACTGTACTGCCACATAAAATGGAACATGTTATTGGAACACAAAACCTATAAACATAGGCACTAAGAAATTACAGAAAAACAAGGTAAGATTAGTTCTATTTTAATTGTGGAATAAATGAGCCCCACTGGTCTGAAACACATTTTGTTTCTGTTCCCTGGGATAAGGCGAGGGCTGTGTATGCCAGTAGTTAGATTCCAGTGAATTGTCCAATCCTGTCCAAGGCCAGAGTGGCTGAAATCTGGTTCATTGTCTTCTATCTATACCATATATCTATACCATGTATCTATACCATGTGTATCTATACCATGTTCAGAGTTCTGTTTTTGTTAGAGTTAAGGAGACTTTCTACAAACCCTAACCGGTAGGAACTAGTTTTTCACCTAATATATATGTGTTAGCTTTCTGTCACTGTAACAAAGTACCCAAGGTGAATAGCATTTTAAGTGAGAAAGGTTTGCTTGGGTTTATAGTTAAGGAAGTTCATGTTTATGACCACATGGGTCCATTATTGAATATTGCAGCATATTATGGTAGGAGTGTGTGGTGGAACAAATCCATTACCTAAGAAGCAATAACTAGTAAGATTGGTGGGATAAGTGTCTCATACTCTGCCTTTGGAAGCATGCTTTCCATATCATGAGGACTTCTCACATGGCCTCACCTGCCTAAAGTTGCTGCACCTCCCAAAAGTACTACCCTGGAGACAAACATTTAACACATGGGCCTTTAAAGGACATGCAATATGTAAACTGTGGTGATATGGACAGATGTGTATATACCTCTATAAAAGCTTTGAAAAAGGCAGGACCAATGTTGCTATTTGCAAACCTTAGTCATAAGCTATGCCATTGGTGACTGAAGGGTTTCAGGAAACTCTGTGTAGCTAGAGGAGCTAGCTTCTGGTAGCTCTGAGGAGAAGCCTATGAGAAGAGAATTTCTCAAAGCTTTGTTCTCAGACTGCATATAACAGAAACCATTACAAGAAAGCAAATTCTAGGACATTCCATTAAAACCCCAAAATTCTAATCTGCAGGGCTTCAGTCTTCCACAGGCATTTTGAGAGCAAGTTCATCTTATGCACATTAAAAGTGGAAAACAACTGTTCTAGGGGCATCAGTTTGTCCAAAGAGCTCAGACTGCACTTTATCGGATTGATGATCTTCCTTATGAACATTGAAGGAGGACATAAATGTCTTTGAAGTTTCTTACACTGAAACCAAACCTGGTTGCAGCCTAGATTACTCCCTCACATGCCTTTGCACTGAAGAGTTGGCACTGTGCTCACGTCCTACAGGACCCCAGCTCCAGGCCCTATTGTTTTGATCCTTTATTTGTTTAGTTTTATTTTCCATCATTGACTTTGGAATGACTACAACAGTAGAGACCTCAAGCCCTGACCTTGTCACCACTGCTGACACTGTGCCTGTCTGAAAGTAGGCAATCAGCATATATTTTCTTACGAATAAATACAGAGAGATAGACTTTTAATGGACAATTCAGAATTAGGAGATTTGCTTGTCTCCTTTCAGATTTGACTATGAGATGATGGTTCTTAATTATAGAGATGTCTCAAGTGAAGCTTGTTTGGATATTAAATCGGAGCATTTTCAGAAGTTACTTATACAGCTTTGATTTTATGATTCACAGCCTTTTCTTCATCCTATACCCCCATGTGTATTAACCAATGACCTCTCTTAACAGCATTCAGCAACAGCATCTTAGTAGTTTCAATTACTTTCAGTTAATAAATTCATGATCTGTAGCCATAGAAATCACACAGACACACACACACACACACACACACACACACACACACACACACTAAGCAGAATGTCCAGGCATATAATACGTTAAATCTTTAAATAGTAAAGAACAATGAGGGTTCTTTGTTTCACTGTTTTAATTACTGGTTTGTAATAAGGACCCTGGAAAGCAACATGTTTACTTAGTGTCTCTGATCTGCTCAGTGAGCATCCTCCCTGTGCCTTTCTAAAACTGATGCATGCCTAGAGGGAGGTGAGATAGCCATTAATCCTGGAAGATATTTGTCTTCCTTTCTTTTGACATTTTATTGCCCTTTAACTCATTTGTGAAAGATATCAAAGCACACTCAGGCTGGGGAATACAAGGCCCTTTCATTAAAATGGTAGATCTCTCTGAGATCTCTTTGTCCTTCCCTATAGGAACACTTTGATCGGTACACAAGGAAAGATTTATGAAGAAAGTAATAGGTAATTTTAAATCAATAAATTAAAATACCACAGAAATAACATCCCAGTGTCATGTAGGGAGATAAAACTGTTTCCAAGACAATGATATAAAATTATTCTTAGTCAAAACATCAGAAAAAATAAAAGGAGGAATGTCTCCATGAGTGACATGGTCAAATGCATCATGTGTAACTCAGGGAAATAGGGTGATTTTTGCTCTGCAGGACAGAGAAAGCAATGATTAGGTGCTCTTTGTCTCCACCGGTTTAATTTTGGTAAGAGAGTTAGTGACCATACATGTAAAAGAGCTCTACTTACAAAGCCAGAGTAGAGTTTGTCATGTTCAGTGGCTTTAACACTAGACATGTGTCACTGATCTAGATTTTTTTCTAGTTATTCATCTATTTTTATTTAATTTTTAAGATGACCATGTGTTGACTAGGGTACACTTACATGACATTTTATTTTTATTTATTTTTATGGAATTGGTTCATTTATTTAGAGAAAAAAATACCAAATGTGGGAAAATAAAATCATATGTAATCACATAGACTGGAGGTAAACACTGCTATTTTATCATATTGTTTCATATTCTGCATTTCTGTCTCTATGTAAGTTTGTAGTTGTATATGCATATAGAAGTATATATTCATACATTTTAAACTCATGTGTATAAGCTGGTGGCACATGAATATAAAATGAGATTATCTTTATATACTCTATAGATAACAATTGCAGTCTAGTTTTTATAAAGTAGTATCTCAGATTCTTAAGCACTGGCTGAGAATAAAAACCCTACCCCTCTGCCCTTGTAGAACTTATCTGGATATGAAACAGTAACTTTCAATGCCACATATCACAATGATGTATGTCCTAATTTTGGCTTCTGCAATAGCCCCATGCTTTTTCCTATAGAGAGTTTGTTCAGGTACATGATCACTTCCTTCCTCAGTTCTAGTCTCTTCTTTACCCCACTCCCTCTTGGTGAGTATAGCTACTGGCCTTCATGGCTACTCAGAGCTAGATTGAGGATGTACTGCCTGGGGACATCCCAGGATCAGATGGGAACTGAAAATTTCTCAGTATTTTCTACTGCTTTTGAAAGAGGCTGAACACCACTGCAGAAAATGACCATCTGATTACATGGCTAAGCTGTTTCAGTTCAGACTCACACACTCAGTTCTATGCTGCAAAGCATGTGAGTCATTGAAGCATCGTCTTTATCAGGTGGCTGACCATTTCACTATTACAAACATGTTCACTGTTCATTAAACATGTTCATTAAACCCAACACTGGTGGTGTGTCTCAACATGCCCTTTAAGAACTTATAATTATATTTCTCTATCTTACATTTTATATGGTATTTTCCTGGCTGTAAGGTCAGGGCTCACACAGCTGCCTAAAAGTCCTATCCCTTATCATACCTCCTCTTCTGACATCCCTGTCATTTTTACCTTTTGTTTTTTCTGCCTGTGGGCAGAGTAGGTCTTATTTGTGATCGCATATAATGCTGCATTGATGACACAAGTTACTATTGGATTCAGAAATGTACGCTATATAGCACAGAAACATGAATGTAGATTCTCAGAGTCCTATCACGGGTGTATACTGAGAGGAGGGAAGCCTGGACGAACCTCTGCGCCTTCCTCCCCTTTCACTCACTGCTTCACACCAAACACAACTCTCCATTTTATAATGATATTAACCCTATGTCACTAGATTCCTGCAATTCACACTCTTTTTGACCAAAGCTTAGTTTCGCAAATGTAGTTTCTTCTACTAGGATGTTTTTTGTCCACATGGTTAGACCCCAATTCTCTAACTATGCAGAGTAATCAAAACACTTAACCTAATATCAGTATATACAAAGTTATCACATCTTAGACAAAATTAAATATAGGCAATACCAAATAGATTCTGCCCATCTGTCTTATTTCCTGAGTGAGACTTCCATCTTGTTTCCAGACACTCAGGCATAGGTATCAGATATTTGAATATCCACCTTCATCTGCATATTTCCAAAAGAAATTTAGGAGAAAGAAAACGATAGAGAAAATAATTTACTTACAGTTTGGACAAACCACAGAAAGAAGTTAATTTTTCTTCACTGTGCTTATGGAACCTTTTTATTTATAGGAAAATATGAGATGATTGTGAGAATATGTGCAGATTTATCTGTGAATCAAAAGGTAGTCATTTCCCAAGGGTGCCTTGCCTGGGCCTCAGGCTGCCTATCCTGACGATTCTCTTGGCACATTGCCTCTTTCTTAGGAAACAGGGTATATTATATTTTTGGAAGGTTTACTGTTACAATCTTACATCTGTAAGTCCTTTTCCTCATTGTCAATTCTAAACTTTTCATGAGTTACTGTTCACACAATTCTATGTGCATGCATATGGTATGTGTGCTCATGGGAATTTGAACAAACACACACACACATTTATCTAGGAGAATAGGGGAATAAGCAGAATGTTCACAAATAGAATATGCTAAATCTTTAAATAGTAAAGAACAATTTTACCAAAGGAAAAATTGGGACAAAACTGATAAAAATGTACATAATTTATGTTATATTCATACTATAAATTTTACCATTCAGTAGTCAGGTAAATATTAGCTTCATGCATTTCTCTGACATAATGTTTTAGAGACCTATACATGCATACAACTGAGTTCACGCAATCATTTTTTCACATTTTCAAAAAATTAAGGTTTTCATTACATTTGTTTTGTAAAATTAAAGTTATTCCTTTGTTGAATTCTGTATAATGAAATTCAGTTTTATTTTTTGCACCTTTCTGTTATTGAACACATCATTTAAAAGTCTCATTGGGAGGCTGCATCCATATTGTAAACATTTCATCACATTTCTTTTATTTGAAAATTATTTGTTTCCCTCATGTCCATTTCAAAGCTTTGAAGTCATCCACATACAGCAGGATATTCCTGCTTCTTGTGTTTTCTTGCTCTTAGCATGTTCTTGTGAGTAGAAATGCTAAATCATAAAATGTTAAATTTGAACCTCACAAAATGATTCTCAAGTCCTCTGGTTATTCCAGATAACAATGTATCATTTTCTGTGGAATTGATAAAGATAATGAGGTACAGTTAGTTATCACTACTAAATAAGATCTTTGTGGATTAACATGGTTGCTGGGAGAAACAGTATCTTAAATTGACTTGATATAATGCATTCCTTAAAGGTACAAGAGTAAGCAGTTGATATTGTTTACTAATAACAGGATTTGTATAGATTTTCTTCAATAGAATCACAGTAAAACAGGAAACATTTAACTCTGAACATCTATGTCTCAACTTCATAATCTTAGAAGGGTGTAGGTTTAATTTTTTCAAGGACCACTTTTAATGATGGTTCTTAAATGCTTTAACTTCCCTTTTACTCCCCTGTAAAGGATACAGGGGAAGTGGACCTATTTAGAATAGGTTCTTTGGAGCAACTCCCATCTGTGTTGTCAGTAAATCGACAGTTCAGTTTATAGGAGCCAGGAGCAGCAGATTGATCTACTCGCAAACATTTTATGGGTATACCAGTAGTCCAGTTCAGTAGAGTTGGGATAGCAAACATGAATCAGCAGCAGTGGCACTACCTAGCAGAGACAGCCAGACCTCAGCCTCAGCACTAGTCAGCAGGAGGGGCCACGAGGGATGCCAGAAAATGTTCTCAGCTGTGCATCTCTCAGTGAAGCAAAGATCAGGGAAGATGAGAGACCAGTAAGCATTGCACAGCTATCTCTATAAGGAAGCCGAGCTCAGCCTCCGTCACTGTCCATCAAATTCTATTTAGACTCCCTCCAAACATTATGTGTCCTCCACGCATCTTGCCTCAGCATATGTTTCACCTTAGCATGCATGTCTGTCGCAGCTGACAATACTCTGCCAATCAGCCTGTGTCTACAGAAGTGGCAAGAAATTGTAACAGAGTACCAGAAGTTTCTTGGTATATTTCTCTTTATGGAGTCCCAACAAATGCAGCTCAACTACACAATGTAAAGCGAACCAATACATGTGTGTCAATAGCAAAGAATTCTTTATCACATATCCTTTCACATCCGTGTTTTAGCAGTGAAAGGATTTTCACGTGCACAGCTTGGACAGATCACAGCAGACTAGATGGTTCCACGAGGGGAGGTTTATTCAGGAGATAGGAGGGAGAGCGGAGAGGTAGAGGAGTGGAGGCCGGCCATGACCATGTGGAGAGAGGGGGAAGGGAAGGGGGGAGGGGAGAGGACAATCTGCAGGTGCTGGGTCAACAGAGCAAGAGAGGGAGAGAGGAGGGGGCAAGTAGTCCCTTTTATAGTGAGCAGGTCTACTTGGCTGTTGCCAGGTAACTGTGGAGTTGGAGTTTAACAGATTACTAACATTCCCACGTTTTGGTTTAATTAAAAAGAAAAAATTAGAAAGAGGTGGTGGCGAAGCAGGAATAGGGTCTTTGTGAAATCTGGCTACTTCCTGCTGGCATTGGGGGTGATGTGTCTTTAGGGGGAACCTAGAAGAATGGATATGGGTGATGTTTGTCCGGTCTTAGGAGAGCTGGCTGTTTTCTGTTGTCCAGGGTCTATGGAGCCATCTGAGGATAGGCCAGAAGGAACAGGTCCAGTAGAAGCAGCTGTGTGTGTGACAGGAGATGGAGCATCTGAAGGTTGCTTCTCTGGAGCTGTTTTGTATGCACCTGGACTTGACAAGATGTAGGAAATAAGATTAAGAACACTTGGAGAAGGAATTTTTTTAAAAAAGATGTACATTTGAAACCCAGAGGGATCCCACCTTTGTAATAGGTAGTGAGTGGGACCTTTACTTATCTGGATGGCATCTCTTTGGTCCATGAGAGGTAGATCTGAGTGGGTTTCCTGTAGCTTATAAGTTTACAAAAGAGATAACAGCATGAGTTAACAACACAAGCAATCTTTCAACTGAGTTTAGGTAATGAGGTAACAGATAATATCTGTGAAAGCTTAGCTGTCAATGTAGTCAGAAGTCTGATAAAGAGTAAACAACAATCTACCAGT
>NW_021604613.1:20678652-20708348 GCF_004785775.1 Grammomys surdaster
GAATTATTCATTGGGCCCACACTTACTCAGAGGAGAAGGGGAGAAGGAATGGGAGAAAGGATTGTGGGAGAGGGTGATTGGGGGGCAGTGAGCAGTATATAAAGTGAATAAGTAAAAAATAATAAATAAAAAAATAAAAAATTCTGTGTACAAACACAAACATTCATATACATTATACCTTTTATGTTTCTTAATTCTTTATCAACTGGTTTTCAAAAGAAATTTAAAAGTATTATTTTTTCATTAAGAGCAAGGATAATATCTGGTTTAAAGTTCACCAGACTACTTCAGAATCTTATAATAGTGATGTGAGAATTAAAAGCATGTAAAAATGTGTATAGGTCTTTCTTTGTGATCAAAAAAGTTTCACAGACATTCAAATACACTTTTTCATTTGTAATAAACCTTTAAAAGTTAAATAATAAGCTAGACCTTGCTTTCTTTGATCAGCTATGCCATTATTGCTTCTCACATCATGAAACTTTCCTTGTAGTTTGCTCATCAAAGATTTTCTTATTGATCAACACTCTTTTCAATTTCATATTACATTTCCATATAAAAACTTTCACCTTTGAATCACCCTCCTGTGTAGATTGCCTTTGTTATTACTGCTCATGTGGAGCTTCTCATTCTTTTCAAACTACCATGTAGATTTTAGTTATATATGGGACATTCTGATACCATGTTTACTCCTGACCAGTTTAGACTCAAAATGTTAAGCTTTAATGGTTTCCACAGTTATCTAAAGATTTGAAAAAAAATGATCACTCACATTACTGTGGTATGATTCTGAAGACTTGTCCCAAGCTTCCCTACCTGTCTAGGTCCTTTCTATGAGGATGTTCCATGACATGACAGCTGTTTTGCCTCAATATGAGTGATCCAAAACCTAGTGCGAGAGATGGCTTCTATCCATCAAAAGAGAACCAGGATTCTATAAAAATGTAAATATAGAAGGAAATGTGATTGGGGCTCTGTTTTATAGTCTATACATCATAAAAAAGTGGTCTCAAAATTAGCAAAGGCAAAGGAAAATAAAAAGAAAACAATAGTAGAAATATGACCAATGCATTAGCAGGCAGCATACAAGAAGATATATAAAGTGATAGAAATTCTTACCATGCATCCTAGTTTTACTTCCTGTTGCCATGATAAAATACCATCACAAAAGCAATCACCAAAGGGAGAAACAATTTGTTTGGCTTATAGTCCCAAGTTGCTATTCATCACTGTGAGGAAGTCAAGGAGGAAATTTGGAGCATCTATTCACATGTACTGTCAAGAGCCTAGAGAAAAATAAATGCATATATGCCACAGCTTAGCTTTCTTTCTCAAGTCATACGTAGTGCAGCACTCAAACTCAGAATGGTGCCATCCACAGCGATGGGCAAGCCTTTCCCCACCTATTAGTATAGTCAAGAAACCACCATAGACATGTTCAAAGGCCAATGTGATCTAGAGAATGCATTGAGATTCTCTTCTCAGATGATCCTAGAGTTGATACTATAAACTAATCACTATGTCATACACATCCCAAATACAAAGTATATTTTTGAAACAACAAATTATTTTCAGATATGATAATTTATAAAGCATTAAAAATTTTGATAGTCTTAGACTTATTAAAGAGTTAATATTCTTTAGGAAAGTTTTAGGTTTTAGGTCCTGGGTTAAAGTTCATCTGTAAAAGCCTGATCTGATAGTGACCAGTTATATGCTGGTGACAGGGCTAATGAGAGGCTGAAAAGCATGAATGCTTCAGTTTACAGGAGCAGTAAAAATTACATTATCCAGGAAAGAATATCCTGATTATAAGCATTCACACATTTGAGGATAAAACTGCAAAACAATAAAAGGTCATATAAAAGACCTAAATAGATGAAAAGCCTTACACTCGTTTATGATTAGAAAATGTCAGCATAGTGCAATACCATGGAGTTTTTCAAATTATGAAGTAAACATATTTATCAACCGGTTCTTCTCTGTAATTAGAAGTGTTAACTCTAAAATTTACATGTAAAAATGTGTATGACAAATAATTTTCTATGATAAGGTAGGGAGATTTTATGAGTTACCAAGATCTGTAATAATTAGGACCAGGAAAAGATTCACTAAGTAAAAGAAAAACCTTGAGGAAAATAGAGTTTATAATATATCTAACTGACAACACACTAAGAATTACTTCAAAACAACAACAAAATAGAAATATTTCAAAATAGGAAGCCCAGCATGGTATGCATTATAAACTTGTAATAGAAATTAAAGTAAAAACCACAATTATTACCATTCAGTATCCATCTGATTTGCAACAATGGACACAACTAGATGTTAGCATAGACTTGGCGATCTATTTGCATATCTGCAGTTCATTTGATGCAAAAAATAAAACCCTTGCTAAAGAATAAGTTAGCACCTCTCAATGAACTGAGTGCGCTCTTATAATACAACCACGAGTTCTGCTTCTTGAGATATGTGTGGACAAAGTCATAGCACTTGTGCATGAGATGCAAAAATGTTCCACTAAAGCCTCATGTTTTTGAGATTATACTATAGTTACATTTGTCCCTTCTCTTTCCTCCTTCCAAAATCTTCCTTATATCTCTCCTCACTCTCTTTCTAGTTTATGGCCTCTGCTTTCACTAATTAACTGAAACTGAAAACATTTAAATTGCTTAACACTGAAAATATGAATCTAAATATTGTAATTATCATACTAGTATATACAGTGTTTCAAAAGAATAAATATCAAATATTGAAATTTCTAAATACTAGTGATTCACTATTCAGTGAAAATTATGTAACAGAATAAAATGTGGTATTTTGTGTCATTTCTATGAAGTATAACAACCAGCAAAGTAATAAGTTATAGGACTCACATCTAATTTATGCAGTAAAAGAATGGGAAGAAACATGAAATTGATGAGTACTCAATTCACAAAGATGATATCTACTGCCATTTGGGAGGGGGGGTTCATGTGTATGGACACTGGTCTTCATTGGGTCAGTGTAGATGGTAGAACTGAATGATCTGTCACTGGGAGAACTGTCAGTAGAAGGCATTAATGTAGTCTCATGGGAGCTCAGTTTGTTCCCTTTATTAACAAACAAAGGAATAGATAAATAAACCATATATGCAAAGCCAAAACTAACAAGGCTTGAACCTGGCTGTTCTTGGGCTTCCTATCTTTCCTGTGCACATGTGCTTCTTCATGATGATGTCCATCATGATGTGCCATGGCCAGAGGGGTTTCTCCAGGGACGGAGCCTTGCCGTTTGGAGAACCCTTCAAATATTTAGGCTAAATAAAGTTGTTTTTAAAAATAAATTACCCAATCTCAGATATTCTTCTGAAACACTGGAAATAAATGAATATATTTCTTTAGAAAGAGAAAAAGGAAATGTAAGTCTACATGGTTTGGGAAAAAAACAGATCTGAACAAAACTAAATAAAAAAAATCTAGTAAAATTTAATGAAGCTATAATTTATTCAAATAACCAGAGAAATGGCTATGGCTAGGTGGTAGATAAATCCACACTGTTATTGAAGTATGTCTTAGAGTTTTACTGCTATGAACAGACACCATAACCAAGGTGACTCTTATGAGGACAACATTTAATTGGGGCTAGCTTACAGGTTCAGAGGTTCAGTCCATTATAATCAAGGCAGGAACATGGTAGCATCACAGCAGGCATGATGCAGGAGGAGCTGAGAATTCTACATCTTCCAATAAGCTAGGATGAGGGTCTTAAAACTCACACCCACAGCGACACACCTACTCCAACAAGGCTACACCTACTCCAACAGGGAGCACCCTCTAATAGTGCCATTCCCTGGGCCAAGTATATACAAACCATCACATTCCATTCCCTGGCCCCCATAGGCTTGTTCAAATACATGCGTCTATGGGGGGGCATATCTAGCCATAGCATAATAAAAAAGTATCATTTATTCCAACTTCCAAAGTCTCATAGTCTATAGCAGTTTCAACAATGTTAAAAGTCCAAAGTTCAAGGTCTCTTCTGATATCCATCTAATCACTTAACTGTAATCCCCAAAGCAAGGCAGAAAACCAGCTGGGAAAACTCAAAAACTGCATCTCGATGTCTGATGTCAAAGATGTCTTCAGATTCCCAACTTCTTGTTCATCTTTGTTGACTGCAACAAACTTCTTTCTCCTGGGTTTGTTCCACTCCCTGTTAGCAGTTTTCATCAGAGATAGCCCACAGCTCTGGCATCTTGAACATTTTGGAGACTCCAAGGCAACTTCAATGTTACAGCTTCTTGTTTCAATGTCTAGGATCCACACATGATCTTCTGGGCTCGCATCACTTCTCCAGCTCTGCCCTCTGTAGCACTATAAGCTCAGGTTGATCCTCTCCACTGCCACTTCTGTTCTTTGAGATCATACCATGGTGCTGGCATCTCCAATACACTGGGGTCTTCTGCTGCAACAAGGCTTCACCAATAGCCTCTCACAGTCTCTCTTTATGATACCAAGTCTCAACTTCTTTGCATGACCCCTCCAGTTCTGGGATATCAATTGCAACCGAGGCTGCACCTTCTCCAATGGCCTTCCATGGCCTCTCATAGTGTGAAACCTCAGCCGTTCTTCATGAACCTTCAGGCCTTCAAAACCAGTACCACCTGGGTGACTCTTATGTATTATCAAGTCCAGCTGCATCATGAGATACAACTTTGGCTATCTCTGGAACACAGCATCTTTGTGCTCTCAGAAAACACTTCCCAGAAGATTTCACCTCAGTGATGCTGGTCTCTTCTTAATCACCACTAATTTCTTAGCTCCAGTTAACCAGCATCAGTTGTCCCAGCAGTCCCTTCTATTATTCACTCTAAAGCCAGAGCCATGTGGCAGAAGCTGCCAAGTTCTGCTGCTTGAAGGAGCTGGAACATGGTCCCCGTGTTCTATTACATTATCACCAGCTTTTTGTTTTCTAACTCCTTCACTACTTAAGCTTGAATGTTCTGGAACTTGCTCTGTAGATTGACCTTGAACACAAAGATCTTCATGGCTCTGTCTCCTGTATTAAAGATTAATACAGGATTAATACAGGATTAATACAGGGATTAAAGGTATGTACCACCATGCCTAGATTTAAGCTTTTCTTTACTTAGAACCTGCTTTATCCCAGGCTGGCTCTTGAACTCAGAGATCTGTTTGGCTTTGTCTCCTGGGATTAAAGGTGTGTACCACCATGACAGGATCTTAATTTAGCTGGGGAGAATCTTGACCCAAAATTTCTTAATCTGTTGTCTCCTAGAACACAGGATTCAGCTCCATTTCACTTCCTGGAGCCCCGTTAATACTCAAACCATATGTTTTACCTGTTTCCTTTCTAAGCTTGCTGCTCCTGTTCAAAATGCTCTTCATGAGACTTAACCAGACAACAAAGTCTCTGCTGGGCTTTTTGGAGACTTCTTTTGTCAATGCAATTAATATAAATCTCTTTACCTTAGCCTCAGGTAGACTCTTCAGACAAGGGCAAAAAGCAGCCACATTCTTCACCCAAAGACCACAGAAACAGTCTCTATGCCACAAACTGAAATTCTTCTCCTTTGAAACCTCTTGGGCCAGATCTGCACAGTTCAAATCACTCTCAGCAACCAAGCTTTCCATATTCCTATTAGGATGGCCCATTAAGCCCCATTTAAAGGATTCCAATGTTTTCCAAATCCAAAGTCCCAAAATCCACATTCATCCAAACAAAAGCATGGCCAGGTCTGTCACAGCAATATCCCAGGCCATGATACCAACTTCTGTCTTAGTTAGGGTTTTACTGCTGTGAACAGACACCATGCCCAAGGCAACTCTTATAACGACAACATTTAATTGGGGCTTGCTTACAGATTCAGAGGTTCAGTCCATTATCATCAAGGTGGGAACATGGCATGGTGCAGGAGGCGCTGAGAGTTCTACATCTTCATCTGAAGACTGCTAGCAGAATACTGACATCTGGGCAGCTAGAATAAGGTCTTAAAGCTCACACTGACAGCAACACACCTACTCCAATAGAGCCACATCTTGAAATAGTGTCACTTCCCGGACCTAGCATATGCAAATCATCACACTGTGCTATAGTCTTTACTGTTATGTAAAATACTCCACATTTTTAAGAAGTTAATTTTTTTCTTGTCTATTTCCAATATCATGTTTTGTGATTTACAGCTGTGCTAATTTACACCTGGAATCTCTCATATCTAACAGCTGACAATCTCTTCTTTCAGAATGATCTGCCAGTGTGATTCCATATTACTATTAACAGTGGAATCAGTGTATTTGCTTTTTCATTAATTCTGCAATATCTGCAACATCAAGTCTGTACCTCAGCTCCTGGCTTTTAAAACCATATCACATCTACCAAAGCAGTTTCTTTTCACAACTTTCTTTCCATTGGAACCCTGTGATTTAATAAACCACACTGTCTACAGTCCCTACTTTACCTACATTGCAAAGACTTTCTTTAATCAAAACACATTTCAGAGACATAATACAATGTTCCTTCTCTGATCACTTTATCTTCTTCAGAACTTGTATCATTTTTTTTCTAGAACCAAAAAATACTTTATTTTCTTTTGCCTTAAAACAAATACACCCTTGTTTCATGATGCTCAAATGGCACATGCACACAATCCTGAGGTTTCTTTCTCTCTCTCTCTTTCTTTCTTTCTTTCTTTCTTTCTTTCTTTCTTTCTTTCTTTCTTCCTTCCTTCCTTCCTTCCTTCCTTCCTTCCTTCCTTCCTTCCTTCCTTAGTTTTATTTTTGCCATTCTTCTTTCATCTTCAAACAACTATTATTTAACTGGTCCATAAGCAGTCCTTCTGCTGTCTCTGTTTTTGTCTTTTCAGTGGTAGAAAAGGTCTATAAAAGCTTTTGACAGTTACACACATGTATAGAATGCTTTATGATCATAGATAGTCACCATTACCTTCTTTCTCTTCCACTCTCCTCATTTCTCTTCTTAAAACCTGGTCATACTCTCATCCCTATCTTATTTTTTATTTTTAATTGTTTTTCTGCATCTTGCCCAGTCAGCTGTTGTGTCTTTGTGATGGCGATGGTCATGCCACACCCAGAAGACAGAGATTCTTAGTGTCCATCTTCATCTGTCAAGACTTGAATTCTCTCTATCCCCCCTTGCATGATGTTCCGTAGCCTTGGAAGGAGTGTTGTTAGATGTCTCCATTAGTATTGAGCACTTAAGACTTACTTATCCTATCCACTTTAATCAGTTGTAAAACACCATAATAACTGTTCATTGTTCACTGACAACACTTCTGACTATTAAATATGAATATTTAGAAGTCAGTTTCATCAATTATCTATTTAGCAAAACATCGAAAGTGTGAGAATTGTCCCTTAGGTTGTGACATTTTCAAGTCATAAGTTTTGGGCCAGGTTTATCGTACCTGATATGTGTTCTTGTCCATGGAGCAGGTCTCAAAACCAGTCCAGAGCAGAATATTTGTATAAGTTGTTCTCGAGGTATAGGTAGAAAAGATAGAAGTCATGCTGTCAAGCTTATGCAGCTTTGTAAAATTATCACCTGATACTCGTAGGATTACTACTTTTCTTTCCATTAGCAGAATTTGGCCCCTTTGTTTCTGTGAGAACGAGCTTGTTTACTTTACATCACTCGTCTTGCAGTTTGCTATTGTTCCTGCAATGTCTCAAATCTTAAACATGATCCAAGGAGCTTGTGTGGGCTCTGGCATCAGAACTGAAGCCACCTTCCCCTAGGTTGCAATCATGTATCTTTCCAACAGAACCTACTAGAGAAAACCAAAACCAATCAAAATGGGGAGTTGTGGAACCCTGTCTAAATGAAAGATTGTAAGAGCCAGAATGTCACCGAGTTTGCTTTAAGATATGATCTTCTAGGAGGCTACATTTATAAGGTCTCACAAATATTACTTTCCAAACATGAACTAAGCAAGGATAATACCAACAGACATTTCAAAACAAATAAGGGAAACTACATGAGGCCTAAACAGTACTCAAAAACAAATGAACAAACAACAAACAAAAACCAAAATGATAACAACAAAAAACTTAAGACAACTAAGAAATGTTGAAAGTGGGAGAAGTAGTCTTCCTCAGGGAAGAGCACACCAATTGGTTATCTACTACCAAATGGTTATGTCTTAAAAACAAAACAAAACAAAACAAAACCACATACAATACTATATGGTGAGCAGGTTATAATATATTCAGATATATGCATACAATAGCAATTAACGAAAAAAAGGAGCATGAAGTGAATCAGAACAAGGATGTGTATATGGTGTTGGGAAACCCTGCTATTAGGTCATAATCCATCATTACTGGATAGCACCATGACCTCGGTGCAAAATGGAGGACATCCTTTTCCATCGGGGCTTCCTCTTCTCTCTCTGACCTTGTCTGGGAGACTGACTCCATATCCTCTACCTGAGAAATGTTGCATAGTCCTTGGTGAAATTACAGGTTCAACTTCCTTTTTCAGGGGTAAGAACCTGCCCAGCAAGCACCTGGAATGCGCTCCATGCAAATGAGGCATTTCGAGTACCATAAGCCTCATCTACTCGCATGCTTGGTGTCTGGGACAAAAATGGAGCAGAGATTGAAGGAAAGGCTATCCAGAGACCGCCCTACAGTGCAATCCCTTCCAAACACCAAACCCTGACATTCTTGTTGATGCCAAGAAATGTTTGCAGACAAGAGCCTGGTATGGCTGTTCTCTGAGAGGCTTTGCCAGTACCTGACTAAGACAGATGCAGATACTCCAAGCCAACCATTGGACTGAACAGAGGACCCCAATGGAAGAGTTAGGGGAATCGCAACCTCATAGGTGAGCATCAACTAACCAGACCTCTCAGAGCTTTCAGGGATTAAACCATGGGCTGGTCCATGGGTCCTGCTACATATGTAGCAGAGAGAGGACTGCCTTATGTTACATCAGTGGAAGTCCTGTTGGGGCATGATGACCCAGAGAAGAGGGATGCTAAAGGGATGAGGTGAGAATGGGTGTGTGTATGGGGGAGGACCCTCTTAGAGGCAAATGGAAGGGGGAGGGGATAGGGTGTTCATGGAGGGGAGACCTGGAAGTGGGATAACATTTGAAATGTAAACAAATAAAATAATTAATAATTTTTTTATTAAAAAAACTCTCAGCCAGATTACATTTACCTGAAAAACCCTTCCCTATTCTCCAGTTTATATAGCCACTATTCTCCCTGAATAAAACATATGGACAATCTGTTTCACTGACGATTATCCTGAGAGCTGTTTCACTTAATGCTGATTAAAAGAGCTGTAACATTAAAATACTCTAAGAAGGCCACTGCCCCCCCCCCCCCCCGCATTCACAGTCAGACAGAGATCCTGCTGATCCCACCCATTCTGGGATCTGCTTCATCCTTTCCCATCTGGTGTGCAGTGATAGCTGGACACCCCAGGTTGGAAGCAGAACTCAGGATCACAATATGAGAGGGACTGAATAGAGGAAAAGGGAGGGGGAAATGTAATTCTATAAAAATTAAAAGTTAAAAAATTAATCTACCTTTGTCATTTTCGAGGACGATGGAAGTGAGACTACAAGACAAGCACATTTCTCAAATGGAGTAAATGTAAGGAATGAGAAATAAGCGAGTCGTCGTTCTGTAACATCAAGAGCAAATAATAGCAAAGCGAGACAGAACTTAGAGCATGCTTGCAAACTTTTCCAGTATTTCTAATGCTCTAACATAGAATAAAATCATAAGAATTTTTAAACAAGTACTACTCAATTCTTTTATGTGTGTCATTAAGTCTTCATTTTATTTTGAAGTAGACTTTTATGACAATGAATGAGGAACCTAAGTATTCTGCTTAATATTTAAAATCAATCAAACAAACAAACAAAATATGCATACACTGCCATGCTGGATTCTTTCAACCCAGCAGCCCCAGCCTATTCTAGCCTTTCTCTCATACTTTCTTTAGCTATTTGCCCTGTTTGCATCTGAACTTAACAATAGTTCTACCCAGTGTTTGGAAACAATGACACAGCCCTGTTCTCAACATAGAAGGAAGGAGGAAAGACAATCTACACTTCACACTCCACTGTGTTCCGGCTGCTCTGTGTGATTAATGATAATGGCCACTTGCCCAAGTACAAACTCAATTCACAAATGGGATTCAGAAACAACTTATGATAAATGTGAAAAATATATTCTTCTTCTTTTGTGGTATATACCTTTTTATATACATAAAATAAAAGGCATTTTAAAATTCCATTTGTACATAATAATGCATGAAATTACAGCTTTGGTAATGCTGTATGTATTGAAAGGAAGTGGATTGATTTAACCAACCAAAGAATGTGGCCATTTTTTTCCAGAACCATGAGAGGTATGTTTGTTGATACCTTTCAACCAACAGTTTTTTTCCAAAGGAAATATTATATGTGGCACATTTAGGGCTTCTTGGTGATTTGGCTTAATATGAAAGAAAGAAGTTTGCAATTTTCATCCTGGGATATATTTCCCTATTTCTTCATATAGAGTTTATGATGATGAGTTTTAGAATTGAAAGGTTAACTGGATCGAAGAGGAAGTTATCAGTGAAGAATTGGGTCCCTCTGGGAGTGTCACATTTCCTTAAGTCTTTTAAATTGTGCCTTGCCTCCTCTTGGTGAAGAGCTTTCTCCCTGTGACTCTTTTTTTTTGTGTATGATAGATGTTTCAGGCTCTTACTGAGGCAATGGAGAATTCAGTTACCAATGTTTGATATGCATCTGATTGTTCCTCTAATAAACTAAATGTAATTAAAAATAGAGCAGGGCCATTGCATTTTAATATCTTGGAGGCTTCCCTGTGGAAGAGTCAGCAAACAATGAGAGAATGTGAGGATTCAGCTCCCAGGCACCTGCCAGGCTAGCTTCCTCAGGATTAACACCGTTGCACCAGGTTATTAGAGGAAACATAAATACTTTTGAGGATGTGTGGGTAGTTACGATATCACGTTTTATTATCTTCTCCTAAAATGGAATTACTCATTGTAATTGCTTGCCAGTCACAGGCCAACAAACATGCCAGAAGCAATCCTACATTTTTGGGGAGAGAGGGTTATAAAATGGCAACTGACCTAGAGAATGCTTTTAAGGACATACGATTGCATATTTGTAATTATCATAACTTGAGGTTTTATGACACTTTACATCTTTGAGGGTGGCTTGGATAGGCACATCCTTGCACCATGCAAATTGAAGTGAGCATAGCAGCTACTAAAATTCCCATGTGAACAAGAAAATGTGAAGATGTTAAGTGCAGTGCTCAAGAGTCTTGCAACTAGTGAGTGCAAAGTGCAGACTGATCTATAACTTTCTGAATCCTCGACAACCCTTTCCTTCTGCTGTTCCATGCAGCCCTGCTGAAATTCAACAGCAGTCCCAGAGCAAGTACTGCTCCTAGGAGGACACTATCCTCAGTGAAAAAGACTTCCCAAAGACTTTAAAATCTCCTCACAGAAGTAAAACAAACTGCAATACTATTTAACAAACGGTCTCAGGTAAATCAGGGATGTGAAGTCAGGTCTATGAGAGTTGATTGAAATTGAGGAGTTACTATCTCTACGAGTGGAAGGGAAAATTATACATGAAGAAAGGATCAAGAAATTGAACAGAGGTGTGTAGCAATGGGAGATGGGGAGTGGGGTAGCCACCAGAAATTCCCAGATGCCAGGAAAGCAAAAGGCTCCCAGGACCCAACGGGGATGGCATTAGCTGAAATACCCAACAAAGGGGAAAGAGAACCTGTAGAGACCATATCCAGAGGTTAGGCATGGCCCCTGGTTGAGGGATAGGGCCACCCACCCTTCTCAAAAATTTTAACCCAGAATTGCTCCTGTCTAAAGGAAATACAAGGACAAAGAGTGGAGCAGAGACTGAAGGAAAGGCCTTCCAGAGACTTCCTTACCTGGGGATCCATCCCACATGCAGAGAACAAACCCCTACACGTGCTGATGCCAAGAAATACTTGCTGACAGGAGCCTGATATAGATGTCTTCTCAGAGGTCTGACAGAGTCTTATGGATACAGATGTGAATACTTGCAGCCAACGATCGGACTGAGCCAGGGAACCTCAATGGAGAAGTTAGGGGAAAAACTGAAGAAGCTGAAGGGGTTTGCAACCCCAGAGGAAGAACAACAATATCAACCAACCAGACTCCCTACCAGCCAAAATACACATACACATAGAGGGACTCAAAGCTCCAGCAGCATATGTAGCAGAGGCTGGCCTTGTCTGGCATCAATGGGAGGGGAAGCCCTGCGTCCTGTGAAGGCTTGATACCCCAGTGTAGGGGAATGCTAGGGCAGTGGGGAGGAGTAGACAGGTGGGTGGGGGAGCACCCTCATGGAGGCAGAGGGATGGGGAGGTGGAATGAGGGGTTTTTGGAAGGGAAACCAGGAAGGGGATAACATTTGAAATGTAAATAAACAAAATAATCAATTAAAAAAAAGAAAAAGAAAGAGATGTCTTTTGATTCTGATGCTGTTACTAACAATTTCTAAACAAATGTTGGATGGGGTAACTTCATGGTCTACAGAGGAAATGTATGTTGACAGTTACACTAAGCAACTCTGCATATGGCCAGGAGAAAGGGAGTCCTTTAGTTGCATGCTTTCAAATCTCTTTGAAGTAAGCAGGAAACGTGAAGAGTTTCAGGTAGACTTGTAGATGTTGCACTTTGCTAGACAAAAATGAATATTCTGGCTGAGTTTCAAATTGTAATAGTACAGAAAGGCTCACGATGTGTCAGCTATCACTGTCTTACACTTAAATCCTAGACCATCTAGAGGGAAAGAATTCATTATGGTCCAGTTACTCCAACAAAATTTCTGGCAAAAATGTCATCTCATACTACCATAAATATAATGAAACCTTTTTTGTCCTCCAGCCCTATTTTTCCTCAACTGCATGGTAAAACCAAGGTTAGGAGTTTCTATCAGTTTTGTCTCATTAACTATGATGGAAATTAATCTGAACATTAATAACATTTATTTTAAATTTTGTTGTTTTTAAAAATAATCTTGGAAGTTTATGCTTTTCAGACATTTCTAAATCACTTATACTGTTAAGGACTGAACAGTTTAGTTATACAGGTTTTCTGACCCATTAGCAGAATGGTAGGTAACATAACTCAAAGTCTAAATTTTCAGATTTCCCTTTGCTTCTTTCTTTTGTCCAAGCCATAGTCTGGGAAATCCATAGTAAACATCATTTGCCCTTAGAATTGTCTATCTCCAGACCAAAATCTATGCCAAGAGTGCTGCCCCCTAATGTCAGATCCATGCTATATATATCTTTTGGTCCAACAGCTACACCTTCATCAGCTCTCCAGGCATCTTCCCCAGGGAACAGTAGAATAATCTATACCCAATGGATCAGGTTAAGAATCCATGTTCTTACACCAGAATCACATTTCCCTGTCAGTCAAAATGGCCATTTCCTTTCCATCTCTACATTCTCTCCCATTTCTGCTCAGTCTATTATGAATGCCTCTGGTAAATTCTTGCAGTGGACAATACTTAGCTGGTGACTCCACCTCCACCCTACCCATCATTCCCTTGGCCTGGTTGTATTTTAAATGGAAAGATTTCCTTTCTGAACATCTTTTATCCTTAAAGACAAACTCTCTTCAATAAAATAGATTTTTCACTTAAAATGACTCACTACACTTGTGAGCCAAAGAATGACATCGAGAGAGCCATGGTTTAGAGAAGAGGAAAAAGACTCAAATCAATAGTGTTATAAGTGCTAGCTTTAAATAGTCTCCTAGCCCCCTTTTATTTTTTTAAAAAGTCTGGTATGTGCATTTGGTTTGTGTACATGTAGAAAGAGTTTGTGTGTGTGTGGAGGTGTATGCAGTGCAGAGAATCATGTATTACATGAAGAAGGCACAGGACTATGTTCACTATCATCCTCCATTGTTTTCTGCCTTATTCCCATGACAGAGTCTATTATTGAACCTGAAGCTTGCTGTTTCTGCTAGACTACCTGAGTAGAGAGTGCCAGAAATCTGTATGGGTCCGTCTGTCAACAGTGGAGTCACAGACATACACAGTCATGATCTGATTTTATACTGGCATGGAAGATTTGAGTGTAACATGTACTTACCCACTGGCCCAATTATCTGTCTCTTCTCCCTTTTTTCCATGACAAATGTATATTCTAGGTTGGTCATGAATAACAGACTGTTGCTTTGTGTCTATTTTCTGACTGCTGTAATTTCATGTCACCTGTCTTTCAACTATATGCCAGGAAGCAGTGAACAATAATGCTGATCCAGAACTCTGTAGCTATTGCTATAAAAATAGTACCAAGCATCCATAAAGATGCCACTTCTTAAGTTTGCTATCAAATAATGTATGTATTTTCATAGTCACCATCATGGACCTAACTATATGATTTCAGGTTAAGATTACTAGAAGGACTTCACATGAAGTTCTCAGAAATGTTCAGGAGGAAGGGAATTCAAGTACCCATTGTCTAAAGTGTCAGTCTTTAGTCTAAAACACAGTGCCCTTAACGTTCTGATCCATATTGATCCTTGCTAGTAAAGATCAAGGCTTTGTGTTTTATGTTTCACAGCAAGAATTTTTGGTAGGAGTCATTATTTTGATTGAAACAATGAACTGACTCATCAAATTATATTGGCATAGTCTGTTCTTCCTGTTTCCTTGGACAGTAGTATTGATGCACATCTATAAGCCCAGCCTGGGAGAAGTGGACACAGAAGGATATTAAGTTTAAGAGAAACTTGGGCCACATAGTGAAATAACTGGTTGTCTCTTAGAGACTGCCCAGGGCTCCAGACATGATGTCTGGTGAGTTTTTATTATGTGCTTGTTCAGTTTTCATTAGAAACTCAGTTTCATCCAAGCCAGAATCCTTAAATGCTCTGGATCTGAACTTTAACCTATATGTGAGAGAAGGAATAAACAATCATGCACTATTTGCCAGTAAAACTTAGCACTTGTTAGTGTGAGCCAGGTTTCCATTGATTATTACTCTAAGCAACCAAATTAGAATCTAATGTGCTTTTATTTTCCTTGCTTATATTTTGCTTTTAAATCCTTCTGTTATATATTCTTAATAAACAATTATATAAATATTTGCATGTGTGGGCTGAGCTTTGAATCTGTGTAATAGTCTAAAGGAAGCCAGAGCAGCAGTCCCTAACAAAGCAAGTGCATTAACAGATGGAGCCCACAGTATGAAATTAGAGACGAACTAGCAGGAGGGTTTGCTTTAATGATCCATCTGGAATCCAGGGGTCAAGATCATCAATTCTGACACATACACAGGACCACAGCCTCATTTCACATTTGAGTTCTAAGGTGACTTTGTTGTTTAAACCTTTGTTATAAAAAAGTATTGAGAAAGTAAACAGCGCAGGTCCTATGAATTACACACATGGCTGTATGTCATCCTGACTTATAAAGAAACAACATATTATGAATATCAGTGGCTAATCACATTAATAGTTTTAAATATTTGATGCCCATGATATAAAAAACTGGAAAACAAATTTATTAGGCTAGGGTTATATAATAAAGTGAACACCACACCAACACCAAATTCTGATGTTTCCAAGACAAAGGTATGCGACTTTGCTCACATACTTTTAGTGACCGAATGAATGTAGTTCTTATAATTCTTATATTTTTGGGTGGCTCAGTTCTGTAGAGCATGTAAGAATTTATCTAGGTTGTTGGTTGCTGAGGTAGAGCAAACAAACATTGCCCTCTTTTAGAGATGCTGCTCCAATCAAGCACTGTGCCACTTTGAAAGACAAAAGGAATTTTCAGACCCCGTTCTTAAGGTTAAGAGTCTTACAGTCAGATTATCATCATTTGATCAGATAGAACCAACGTTATCATCAGTTGTTGTGTTGAGAGAGTAAGAGAGCAATGGTCAGAGAAGTCAGACAATGGGACCAGATGTCTGATATAGAAAAACAATCAGAGATGTGCTGCTAGCTTCAATAAAAGAGCATTAGTGATCCACAAACCAAATAAAGTAAGTGTCTCTGTTAAACATGGTAATACTTTCTCCCTTAAGCACACAGAAGGACCAGTTCTCCATTGTACAGGACAAAACCTTGTACTGTACTGTTGTTCACAATCTAAATGCATTGTATGCTTTTTCTTTTTACTTTGTGCAATAATTTTCAAATCTGTATAGGTTTTGAAATCAAGATATTAAGTATTTTTGTATCAAATTTCTATCCTTTAGAGAACGGGGTTATTAGACCTACTTAGATCTCTTATTAATTAATTCCTAATATTTATTAAGTAATTATTATCACCACTGATTATTAGGTTTTGCTTTTATTAACTTCAAAATCTAGTGAGGAATATCAGAAAATATGATTAAAATCTAAGGTAAAGCTAATATTAGATAGTAGAAAAAGACACTAACACATTTCCGTTATCCAGTGTGGTATTCTGGCATTTATTTAAAGAATATGTTATATTTAAAAAAAAAGTCTTATGAAAAATTCACAACTCTCTCTTGCAATATCTGGGTTTTCCTCTCTGCTAATATATTTTTTAATAAAAAAATTGCTTATTTCAGATTAAGACAAACTTTCAATTCTCTTCCAGGTACCATTGCATTTATCTGCCCCACCTCTATATTTTTTTATTGGATATTTTATTTATTTACATTTCAGATGTCATCCCCTTTCCACACCCCTCCCCCAGAAACCCTCTATCCTATCCCCCTCCTCCTTCTTGCTTTTTTTTCTTTACTAGTATTTTAAGTCAACATACAAAGTACTGGGTTTTATTACAGCATCCTCATACATGTGTCATTAGAGTTCTGGTTTGTTTCCCTCTGCCCCTTCTTTTTCTTCCTCCAGCTAGTTTCCTCATCTGATTTCCTGTCACATGTATTCCATCACCCTCCCTCCTCATCCTTTTTTTCTATTAGTAACTTTTTAAAAAAAATGTTAATCAAAGGCTTTATAAGTTTGGTAATGCTCAATAACAAGATGCCCATACAATCAGAAGTGTAACCCAATACCCAACTTAGATATACCAACTACCTTTGACTGGCAGAGACATGCAAACATCCACCTCCATGTTCTCCCCCCCCCCCCATCTCCTAGCTCCTCCTCTCATTTTCCTCCCCCTCTCCTTACTCCTCCTCTTGAAGAAGTTAATGAAGAGTCGGTGTCCCTATTCCCTGGACTTGGGGACTGAGGTGGTTAATATTGGGCTGTCTTTCTAGAAAGTAGTGGTTTTGTCAGAACAGGGAGGAATAGCTAGAATTTATTGCATACCCATAACCGATTGGTAGAAATCTGTATAATTGTTATTAACCCACCTCTATTTTTGCAATATAATTTTGAAAGAATTCTCTACTTGTAGAGAAACTTTTCAAATCGTAGTGTATTCACATATACCATATACAGTAGAAATTCCAATTTTAGAGACAAATTTCACGGAAACATTACACTTATGCTTATATTGAATGCAGGTTTACATATGAATAAATGAGACCCATTTCCTATGCATCTAAAAAATCCAAAAACAAACAAACAAAAAAACCCCAACGTGTTTTAGAAAGGCAAAGAATTGTACATATGTATAAGGAAGGACTAAGGAAACAATGTATTAGGTGTAGCAGTAGTTGTCTAATCTGCTCTAATCTCCCAGGCAGCAGCTCCAGTTCCTCCTTACCTGCCCAAGTGTTCTAAATTCTCAAACGATACACACTTCCACATTGTTAATGCCTCCCCTCAATACTCCTGAGTTATTACCAGCATGACAATTGTCTTTCTTCTTCTCTCAATTGCCTTGCCCATGAATCTTAAAGTCCTGAATCTGTTTCCCTGCCCAGCCATTGGCTGCTGGCAAGTTTATTTACCAATCAGAGCCAACTGGGGGCAAGGTCCCTCAGCAATTTAGGGAACCCAAATAATATAATGCAGGCTTTAGGTCAAATCCACAACAGTTAGGATGGGAGATGATGTCACCCAGCTCTTTACTGGTGAATATCCTCTTCACTTTTCCACTGGGCAGGTACTTTTCTAAGTGTCAATAATCCTTCCTAGGCCTACATTCCTGATACTTTAGGGAAGTTTTCCAGAGCTCTCTCTTCTTCAGGAATCCCCATCTGCAGCCAGGTGAGAATCTTCATTTTCAGGAAGAAGAATCTTTGACTAAAACTGTAGAATGGGATCTGTTTCCCAGCTGAAATTAGCAACATCATCACAGAGAGTAGTTTGTGGGTGGCCAATGTCAACTATTGCATTTTGTGCAGACACAAATAACTGTTAGCTTGTATCTTAAGCTTTCTTGTATCCATGAAAAACTCTGATAAAACACCAGAGTAAGAATGTAAGTCTAAGCCTCTAATTTGGAGAGTAGCCAGATATTCCCTTACTGGAGTCACACAGAGCAAAACTTATTTTCATTAACCCCCTTCCTAGGAGAAATTTCTTTTATTGCAAGGTTTTCTTTGTTTTTCTCTTCATAATGCCAGCACCACTTATGTTACAAAAAGTGACTTGGTTTCATAATCCAGAATTACTCATAGAAGAAAAGAATTCTTGGTAGGAACCACATTTACTTTAAAACAGAAAACAACACTGTGTAAGGACACTGGCTCAGTCCCATTGTTATGAAGGAAAATGAATATACAGGACCATGTACATGAGAAGGGAGAGAGAAAGCAGACTTTGTGTTTGCATGTGCATGTATGTGTTGGAAATGGGGCTCTTAAAATTTTTAGAAAATTAGTGAAAAACTATAGACATTAGAAAAACATAATGGTAAGTACCTGGGTGTTTATTTCTGTTTTAGTTGATTCAGGCAGCTATAACAAAAATACCATAGGAAATGTAATTTCACTCTCCCACTGAAGAAGAAGGTGAGAAGTTAAAGATTAGTACCATCAGATTTAGTAACAAGTGAAGGCCAGTATTCTGGTTTGTGGGTGTTTGGCCTCCTCCCATGTCATCACATGGAAGCAAGGATAGGAAATGTGTGGGATCCCCTTTGTTAAGGGACTAACTACATTCATAAAAGCTCCACCACATGACCCTGTCACCTTCCAAAAACCCCACTCCCATACACCATTACACTGGGGATTAATTTTTAACACATGCTTTTTTGAAGGATATAAACCTTCAGTTCATAATAGAAAAATTTAAGAATAACTTATCATCATACAAATGCAAGCACATTATAAATCTTAATTGCGTTTGGTAGTGAGAAGTGGGAGTGTAACTTTCACATCCTTGGAACTGTACAATAATTCACCAGGCCACACTAATAAACAGAGAAGGAACTCTTCCTTTCAGTGTTTCTGGCAGCTAACCATGTCCTCACTTTCTCAGCTCTTGTGGTATCACAGAATCCAGGCACCGAGCTTTATTGTGACTTCATCTGGCATATCCAACTGTGTATCTGTCAAGAGCCCCAGGAGGAGGGTCTGGCTTTCTTAGCTTCCATGTACCCATCTCCTTTATTGATCTGGAGAATATTTCAGAGCTGTTTCTGATGGTTCTAAGATATTTTAGATTCTAGAAGCTTAAAAATAATCCCTTTAATTAGTTTCTCATTTCTTTAACAGTATCTCTTCATTTGCTTCCTCTTCCTGCTTTCTACAATCTATAGCCAACTGCATCAACACGAGATATCAACACAAACTAATCGTAGTCCCTGAGATGTGCAACACAAAAGCCACTGAGGCACAAAAGCTGTCAAAGCCTCAGCGGGACCCTCCTTCCCACTCCAACCAGAGGCCGTTGCAGTAAAATGTACCACAGGGTCTGTCAAAACGGCAGCTCTTATTAAATGGTAGTACTACAACATCTTCTCAGCCTGCAGCTGTCATGGGACCTTTCAACCTCAGCCTACTGCTTTCCAGAAACACCGCTGGAGGAGCTGTTCACAGTGGCAGTACCTTTTCTCCAGTTCCCTCCACACCCAGCAGCCCTACAGGGAGGGCTCCTCAGCAAAAACAACTTGCAGCTGGGAAGGATTCCCACCCTAACCCATGGGCTGATGAAAGGGAGGGGTGCTGAAAAAATGCCATCAACCCCTAAGTAGGAAAACCCACCAATCCGTGAGCTTCTACACAAAACCTCACCAATCCTAAGCAGGAAACCTACCAATCCCAATCACTGAGCCATCCCAAGCTCAGGACTTGAAATCCTACCAATCCTCACTCTGGAAATCTGCCCTGAGCAGTTCTGCCACCTCAGAAATCCTATATAAGCACTGCCTTCTTGACCAATTTCCTGCTGTCCAGTCCTTGGAGTAGAGAACAGCCATTATTGCATTCGTCCCTCCATACCCTGGACCCTCCAATAAATCTCTTTCATGAGATTTTCTTTCTGGTGTGGATCTCTTGTAAGAAGAAGCCAAGAAAATAAGAAGCAATGAAGAGAAGAGAAGCAAAGAGAAGGAGCAGGGCTGAGGCTTCTGAGCTCCTCAGCTCACCTGGGGCTAGCTTCCCCAGGGAGCTGCAATGCCTCTGCTGGGGAGATTTCCTCTCAGAGGTGTGTATTATGTCCTACCTCAGAGCTGCAAGTTTCCTGAGTCCCATGTCTCAGGATGCCTTTCCACTAAGATACTGTTCCACCTCAAAGTTGTGTGGTTCTTGGGCTGTATGTCAGGATGGTCTTCCACTGGGATACCTTATTCCCTCTGAGCTGTATGGTTTCTGGGTTTCTAAATATCAGGATACCCTCCCATCCAAGCAGAAACAGTTACACTAATTCCTTCAATAAGCTGCTGCCCACAGACTTCTTCAGGTTGTGCCTGTCTTCTATTTTGTGTGTGTGTGTGTGTGTGTGTGTGTGCGCACGAGTGTGTACATATGCACATGTTTGCGTGTGTTCTATGTGCAGACACAATGTGTTATAGGCCAGAGGTCAGCCACAAGTGAAATTCTTCAGGAACCATGGATCTGATTTTTGAGCCAGAGTCTCTCATTGGCTCATAACTCATCTACAAGGCTAGTCTAAGTTGACTGTCCCTGCCAGGAATCTCTGACTCTACAGCCCCAGCTCTGGGATTACAAGTCTGTGCCACTACATCCAATTACTTTCACAAGGGTTCTGGAAAACAAACTCAGATCTTTGTGTTTGCAAGGTGAGCACTTTACCAGCTGATCTATCTTTGCAACCCTGAGCATTCTAATGGAGAAAGAAATGTGGAAGTTTTGCATCAGAAATAAAAGACAACAAAACTATTCTATGACTGTGCAAAAAAAAAAAAATCATTAAGGTAGTTCTCAGTTTCCCTTGATTTCTTCATTTTCTCAAAAAAAAAGCAGACATTCAAATCTGATGAGTTGTTAATTATGTAAGACAAATATAAAAATGTGTTTTCTGGTTATTTTCATCTAAGATGGAGCTGACACATACCTGCTCACTGAGCTCAGTATGTGGCACTGTGAAAATTTATTTCTAGTGCTTTTCTAAAACATATTTGAGGCAAAAATACCCTTTCCGTGGAATAAAAAGGTCTTATTCCATTAACATTTTCTTTCTTGTCTGAAATAGTATTGAATTCATTATAAGCACCCAGGTAAATTGCCATACCCCAAATGATGAATATCTGAAGTAGTTTTTTTCCACATTATTTCCTTGTAAATGGACCATTAATGGAAGAAGGTTTCAGTAGAGAATTATCACTGGAAGACTTCAAAGGCTTTTATTGGGAGGATGATTAGTGACTACTTAGGTTAAAAAAAAATCTGTAACAGTCTCTTCCCATATATGCACACCTTTCTTTAATGTAAGCCTGTGTGCCTCACCAAACTTTATAGTATATTTTAGGATTGTTCCATTTCGTATGTGGCTAAACATTAAACAGTATTATGTGGTTCACATATTAAAGCTGAGCTTCAGGGAAACCCTTCTTTATGATAAAATGTGAGAATTTTTCCAAGTTAAAATCCAAATAGAGAACTAATAAAATATACAAATATAATCATAAAAATGCATTTTCAGATAGCGAGAGGATACGTTTAGCTCAAGAAAGGTGAGTGACATTAACAAAATGGTCCTCTAACAGAAGGCTAGCTTAGAGACTAGCAATGGTAGTTCTCAAGGAGACTGATCCTTGGGAGACAGTACATTTGAACAGCTGGAGTATTGAGAGTTACATTATAAGAAGTGAGATCATAGAATGAATGATCAATATTTTAAAATAAGCATAGGAATTGCACAGATTTCTAACTTAGACATCCAAAGTTAGTTTTTCTATCTAAAGAAAAGCTTACTGTTCCTTTAACAGGACTTCAGAAGAGGATCTGAAAGCAGTGGTGGCATATGCAGAAATTACAGATCCTGAGCAAGAAGTGGTTCTTTCTACAGGAACATAGAAGTGGAAATAATATCATTTTGTTTTTACTTTTATCAGAGATGTTTTTATGTATAAAACACAGCATCGAATAGCAGAGTGATCTCTTCCTAAAAGAGTTGTCTTTTCATTTTTAAAATGAAGTCTTTAAATTAATTAGATGGTCTGCATATTACTTTTAACTATAAATTGTCTTCCACAGAAACAGCCTGTCTGGTCCCAAGCAGTTCCTCCCTTACTGTTACAAGTCTTAACTGGGCAGAAATAAGACCTGGATATTCTCTACAATTCTTTTCTATCTTGGTATATTGCATCCGCAAGATATTCTAAAGTTATTCTTGAGAATTACAAGCAAGAAGTAATGAAGAACTGGGTGGGTCAAAGGGTACCTTGAATACTAATCATTTATTTAATGGAGTTAACTAGATGACTATTTATTGTATTCTTCCTGTCATTATAATCTCATGATAATAGTTATTTATCGACATGTTCAATTAGTCCAGTTTTTATCACTGTGAACTACTGCACCATATTCCTTTTCCTTTTTATGTACTCTCATTTCTACTCACTATTGATTACTTCCTTTTAAGCACAAGAGGTTCCAGGCTCTTTTTATACACATCATTTGTCCAATACCGTATCAGCTATTTTTCAAAGATGCCTGATATACTCCATTTAAATGCTTATAAATCAAGACTTAGAATCATTTTAGAATTGTTCATGAATTGAATTTTTGTTACAGAAAGATTTTGTTATAATGAAAGTCATTGTTGTTTAGTTCTTATCTTCTTTACTGTTTAATCTCAACTCAGGATATATGAATAACAGCAAGATGTCACTGAGTAAATGGAATAATTAATAATATTAATAATAATATTAATAATATAAAGCCTGGGGCAATTCTTCTTCACTTTTGAGGTGAAATGTCAAGTCTTTGTGTGTCTAATTCACTGATAAGTTAGTGAAGATGTGTAGGTCAAATATGCCTTCAGAACCTTGTGCAATGAAGGCTTCAGAATGGAAAGTAGGACACTGGCCCCAACTACCAGAAAACCAGGTGGGCTGCCTGCAGACCTTTCCCCAGACACATCTGTCTGTAGCACTAAAACAGAACACTAGCTGCATTCTTTCTTTCCCACTGTCAACATTTCCTATAGATCCCACAGTCAATCCCCTCTAATCTCCCTCTCCCTACTTGTTGCTTTGTCCCAGACTCCAACTACAGCAGGCACCCACTGCTAACCCAAGGGCTGCTCCTCCCAGGGCAACAAATAGGCTGAAGGCAGACCCACACCTCTTCCAACTACTCCTGAGACCCTATACCCCCAGGCTTATCCTAAGCTCTATAGCAAGAAACCTGATGTGGTCTCCCTTTCCTCTTGATCCCAGCCACAAAGAGATCACAAAGACCTCTTTCTACAGCCTTCCTTCCCCCAACTCACTTTAGTTACCCAGGCTCTAACATCAGCAGGCATTCCCTGCTCATCTGAGCAGCCCAGTAAAATAGACAAAATACAACCATCACACTCTCTGAAAATTTAAAGAGGAAATAGAAACCAAGGAACAAAACACATATTCAACAATGACAAACCAGAAATCTTCACCTGTACCTGATATAAACATTCCAAACCCAGATGAGGAGATGCCAGCATAAAAACACATTAAAAAACAGCCAGGGTAATATTTCTCCAGTAGAGCCTATCAGATTCTGAATATTCTAATATAATGGAAGCATAATGAAAAGACTCTAAAACAACCTTTATGACTATGAAAAACTCTTAAAGAGGAAATGAATAAATTTCTTTTAAAAGTCCAAGATAGTACAAATAAACAGTGTTGGGAAATAAAAATGTTCAAGACCTGAAATTGGAAATAGAATTAATAAAGAAAATACAAACTGAGGCAATTCTGGAGATGAAAAATGTAGGAATTTAAACAGGAGCTACAGAGACAAGCTTCACCAAAAGAATAAAAAAGGAGAAAGGGAGAATCTTGAGCTGTAAAGATATGATAGAAAATACGGGTACATTGGTCAAACAGAATTTTTCTTGCATCTATTAGCCTAAGATGGGTAACCAAGCCAAGCCAAGCCAAGTCAAGCCAAGCCAAGCCAAGCCAAGCCAAGCCAAGCCAAGCCAAGCCAAGCCAAGCCAAACCAAGCCAAACCAAACCAAACCACACCACACCAGAGAGAGAGAGAGAGAGAGAGAGAGAGAGAGAGAGAGAGAGACAGAGACAGACAGAGACAGACAGAGAGACAGACAGAGAGACAGACAGAGAGAGACAGAGACAGAGAGACAGACACAGAGAGAAAGAGAGAGAGAGAGAGAGAGAGAGAGAGAGAGAGAGAGGAGAGAGAGAGAGAGAGAGAGAGAGAGAGAGAGAGAGAGAGAGACTACATGGGAGGTCTCCATCAGAGCTCATAGAATCCCAAGAAGGAAGAGGAGGAGGAAAGATTGTAAGAGCCAGAAGGGGTGGAGGACACCAGGAGAACAAGAACTTTTGAATCAACTAAGCTAGGCACAGAGCCTGAACCAGTAGACACAAGGCCCACATGGCTCTGTACCAGGTCCCCTGTGTATGTATTACAGATTCTAACTTAGTATTTCTATGGGACTCCTGACTGTGAGAATAAGTAGGTCTCTGACTCTTGTGCCTGCTTTTGATTTTACTCCTCCTGCTGAGTGGTCATGTTTCATTTGAATATGATAGGTTTTGATTTATCCTATTATATTTTATTTTGTCATATTTTGTTTTCTTTCTTAGAAGTCTGTTATTTTCTAATGAGCAACTAAAGGAAAGTAGATCCATAGGGGAGGGAGGTAGGGAGGATCTAGGAAGAGTATAAGAAGGGAAACAATAATCAAGACACATTACATGAGAAAAGAATCTATTTTCAACAAAAGAAAACTATTACAAACTATTAAGGCATATTTTAAAATGAGGGGAAGGTATATAAAATAACAGTCCATCATATGGTAAGATTTGGTATCATGCACACTCTGATTCAGAAGATACCCACAGTTCATATACAGCCCAGCTCCTTCACTACCTATTTGTGTTATCCTGACTTCTCTCCCTCGTCTTACACTAATGGATGAAAGAGGAATTCTGTTTGATCAGACAGAGGTAGAGAAAATTGGGATCTACTTTGAAGATAAATTTCTGAATATACCAGATGTAGCTGAAAATACGATGTTGCTACATTATAGTCAATTTAGATGTAGATATGGAAGTCAAGGATGAGTAGATTTCTTTCTGGGGAAAGGATATTCATACAAGACACTGGTCATTTCCCTTAAATCAGTTATAAGGAAATACATGTCAAGGGAAACAGATCAAACATATCAAAGGAAACATAATTTAAAGGCAATACAATGAGCAACAAGAGAAATAGAATGGATTTCAGAAATGCCCAGAAGATATGTAGGCCTTGTGTCTACTGGTTCAGGCTCTTTGCCCAGCTTAGTTGATTCAAAAGTCCTTGTTCTCCTGGTGTCCTCGATATCCCTTCTGGCTCTTACAATATCTGACTGAAACTCTCACTTGCATCATGGGTGCACATATATCAAGCACACATCCATAATGTTAGTGATGAGAGGCGTACAAAGGCTGCATCCTTTCTCTTGAAGGTTAACACAGTTGCAAGTCAGGTGTCCATAGCATATCACTTACTGTTTCCATACTGGATAATAGTCACTCAGAGGAAATTTACTTTTTTTCTTATTATTTCCATAATGAAAACTTTATTATTTATTTGAGGATTTCATAAAGTGTGTTTTGATAAGATTCTCCACTTCCTCAACTCCTTTAAGATCTGACTTCCCTATCACCCAACTTTTGGTCCTAATTTAAAAAAAAATAAAAGAAGTTCAAATCCTGCTGCCAAAAATGATAGCTTGAGAATAGTAAGTAACCAGGAATTTTAAGCTCTCCAAAATAAAGCTGTGTTCACTCTACTAGGAGAGAATATCCTAAGGACAGGACATGTTGTGGAAACAAGATGATCACAACAGTGAGGAACAGAATCATTTTACTAAACTTGTGCTCTAAGTCTTACTTTTTCATGAGTTTGTAACCAGCTACAACAAAGCAGCTATGATAGCTGCTTTCTTGTGAGTCCTGGGAAAGCTGAAGAGTGCAAGAAGCATCTTGTAGCATGCAATGTCTCATGTTTTCTTCCCCACTCAAGAGCATCTGAAGTTCTGGTACTCATCAGGATGCTGGCTCACAGATTTCTATTCTCAGTGCTTGACTGTCATTCCTTCTTTCCTAGAGCATCCATAAACTTACAAGAAGCCCATTTCCATATATTCGGTCAATCTAAAATCTGTATATGTTTGAGTTGGGATCGGAAGGGTCAACAACTAATCTGAAGACAGTCATGGAAGAGATTGCTTATCAAGTCTTCCATCACACACTGAGAATTCTGGTGCTTACCATACCTGGTACCTGTCTGAGTTAGTCCTGGAAGCCTGAAATAGGAAACTGCACTTTAATACATCATTTTCCATTTCTCTCTCTTTCTCATCACATTTTCCCATTGATCATTTACTACAGTAAACAACAACAACAACAAACAAACAAAAAACCCAACCCTGTTCTTCAGACATTTAATCACAGACACTTGATTTGGTCATTGTATGACAAACTATATCTATGCATTACATTTATCTACTATTTGTCTAAAGGGCAAATGATTACTTCTAACTGTAACCTTCCATCCTTAGGGCTTACTGGATCAAATTCCATCCGTTACTAGAGTCATGTTGAATCATACTAAGACTTCCATTTCACTAACAACATCCTGTACACCCAACGCCAGCTTCCTGAAACTTTCTAGTGATAGGAGTGTTCTCCCTCTTGTAATTCTTCTCTGTTTTGGCTGAAATTAGTTTTATAGTCCAGCATTAATATTCATTTGAAATCCCTCCCATGTTCCCTTTGCTCCTAACTAGGTCTTGAAAATTCAGTTTAAGCTCAAACTTAGAGGAACCCATGGTATATATGCGTGCAAATATAAGCACAATTGAATTAGCTAGAAAGTGATCACAGCAGATTATACCCATAAAGATCATAAAATCAAATAGCTTGTATGCTTGCATTTGCAACTTTATACTGCAAATAGATTTGATTACTGCTTGGTCTTACTTTGTTCCTCTTCCAAGTTACTTTGTTAGCTCTTCCCATCTTTGATGGTACTGCAAACAGATGGTTTATTTATCATAAAACATATATTCTATATTATTCACAACTGTTTTGATGATAGAAAAGTATATAATTGCATGTAAAAGTTAATAAACATTCATTTAGTCTATTAATGTATCTCATAAACTTTTACAATTATATAAACTTTTACTATGTTAAAAGTGTATGCAAAATGATTAGTATCCCTTATTATTAATTTGCAGGTAATAGGAAGCATGTGAGAAGGTGGAATAAAGAACGTGTACTTTTATCTTACTTTAAGGAAACCATTTAAAAAAAATTGAAATATTTTCATATAAGTGACACTTTTAACAGCAGGACAGAGGACTTCTCTTCTTCTGAAGACGACAGTATTTGAATTTGTTATATATATATATATATATATATATATATATATATATATATATATATGTATATATATAATTTCTTATATATTATATATAATGTATACATACTTAAATATATACATTAAGTTTCTTAATGAATATATGTATATAACATTAATACAACATAAAACCAAGCCTGCAAGATGAGTGTATTATATCATTTTAGACAAATCCATATGTGAACCTTAGTCCAGCTCAGCAGGTGATGGATAGAATTAGGTACCACATGGCTGTGAAGAAAGTCGACCACTCAGTGATTTGATATGAGTCAGCCAGTTTTCAGAGATAGAACTCTCAGAGCTCATTAGTAAGACTGGTCACTTGCCTAAGAAGTATTGTTCTGGACAATTTTTCTTGTTTCTCATCCTGTCTATTCCTGAAGTACAAATTTGCTTCCTTGTTTTCTCAACTCCTCCAGGCACTATGATAGCAGTCTGTAAATAATGAGGGATCCATCATACTTCCGCAGGCTTCTAAGGTTTTGTCTCATTTGTTCCATTAGAATACTAGCCTTTTTCCTTTGAGTATTTTGACTTAAATTTGTAGGGTGGAAGAACATTTGGGGAATAATCCTTACCACAAAGCAGTTAAGTCTCCCTTTTGCTTGTATTTGGTATATATTGTTGTTGTAGTAATAGCCATATTTAACTGCACTTTCCAATGTGAAGTGAATGCCCATGAATTCATAATCCTTCCTTTTCATTTGTCACCTATATGGCATAATGAACACTCACGGTATGGCTGTGGGATGAATGATTCAGTGCATGGGAAGGTGAAATATTGGGAAACCATTGTTATAGGCCTATGATTCTCCTAGCAGGAATGTGAGGTTGAAATATAGCTTAAATCATTATTGAAGAATTTCCCCAGTTCATAATATGACTCCTAAAAATAAAAGGGCTTATTGACAATAGTTTCTTGTAAGTTGCTAAAGAAGTATCTAGCAAAGGTTCATTAAATTCATATTACTATTTAATTTTTGTTCAACTTTTCAGTAGCATAATTTCCAAGACATAATTGTACCTCATGGCTGAATCTGAAATGGAACAATTGTTTATTTACTTCTCATGGAATAGCTAAGATAAAGTGTTCAAAGCCTGTTTTTTTCTTTAAAAACCATTTATACATGGGTAACATGTTCTGACTTATAAATTATTTTTGAGCTTCTAGCCACCCAAATGGCACTCAAATGTACTAATGTTATATTTCACTCTTATGATTTGCCACAGAAATATTTGAAAGGATGAATAAAGGACTAAAATATGAGATGTGTTAGCTTATGACCTGGGGTAATTTTATTACATGTGGCCTTCTCAGAACTTTAGTAACACTACTTCTGAAAAGGATAAAAAAAATTGCATGGTGGCATAATTACCATCTTACATTTGTTTCTTAATTGAGTAACCCAACAGAAATTTACTCTCTTATAAAAAACTAAAATTTCCAAATATCAAGTAAGGTAATAACCTTTAAGAGTATATACTATGAACTAAGTCTTATAATACATATTTAATGTGAAATGGGAGATGTGTTAGACAAAACAGCAGAAAGATACCATTGCTCTCAGGTAACCATTCCCTTGTATATGTATTAGTCAAGACAAATACAAAGGAAATAAGATCCATTCCTCTGTCTACTAAAATTGCCATAATGAAGTTACAAGTATGTATATGTATATGTATATGTATATGTATATGTATATGTATATGTATATGTATATGTATATGTATATGTATA
>NW_021604613.1:20708448-20713248 GCF_004785775.1 Grammomys surdaster
TATATATATATATATGAGGATTTTCTTATATTGTGTAAAGGACATTGTCTTGGTTAATGCTGTGTGAATAAACACCGTGAGCACATCAACTTTTATAAAGGAAAGACATTCAGTTGGGACTGGCTTACTTCTCACCATTATTGTCATGGTGAGAAGCATTGGCAACACATAGACAGACATGGTACTGGAAAGGAGCTACGAGTTCTACATCTAGATTAACAGGCAGCAGGAAGAGAGAGTGACACTGGACATAGTTTGAGCTTCTGAAATCCCAAAGCCCACCCACAATGACATACTTCCTTTAACAAGGCCATACCTTTTCCAGCAAGGCCAAATATCCTTTCAAATGATCATATCAGGGCCATTTTCAAACTACCACACATATGCTCTCCAGACTGATGTGAAGATACATTCAGTAACATCCTCAGATAGTTATGACAGTCTGCTTGGTTGGTTATCAGCTAAATAAGATTTCTCTTTTTCTTTTAAAGCAAACACAAGCCAAGCCTTATGGTATAGCCCTCTAATATGGGCTGCTCAGAGGCTGAAACAAGATTCCAAATTGAAGGGTATCCCATGGTACATATACAGTAAATCAAAGGCTTGCCCGAGTAACTTAGCAAAGACCCTGTCTCAAAATAGAATGTGGTGTATATAGCACTAATAGATAGTTTTTTTATTAGGCATAACCTCTACTTTAAAAAATAATAGAAAAATTACATTTGTTTTCAGACATGTTATTACAGTTTGAATCTAAAATATTCTTTGAGGGGCTATATATTGAAGTTTAATGCCCTGATGACTGTGTCTATGGAGGTAGAAGAACTTAGAAGTTTCTTGCTGAATATGGATTCATGGGCTTAGATTTTGCCTTGGCTTCTTCCTGTCTATCTCTTCTGCTTCCTGGCCAGAATGAGGTAAACCGTTATGTTTCTCCACAATCTCCATTCCACACCTTCTCTGACATAGTGTTCTGTATCATCATGGTTCAGAAAAATGGAGCCAGCTTTTCATGGTTGGAAAGTTATGAAATTGTGAGCCAAAACAGTCTTCTTTCTCAGTCACTTCACTTATGTATTTGTCAACTACAAACCTTAACAAACATGGGGATGGTGTTACAGAGAGAGGCTAGGTCCTTTCTGGTTATTGAAAGTCATCCATAACCTTCCTATTATTCTTTTTTATTGTTTTCATTCATTCATTACTTTATTTACTCTATAGCCTAATTGCAGCTTATCCTCCCTCCTTTTCTCTTAGTCCCCCCTCTTACCTTCTATTGTTTTTAATAATGTTTGAATTATGGATAAAATGAGATTCCAGACTATTGAACTGAAGTAGAATAGGGAAATTTGAAGTTTTATTATGTTTAACAGGGGCTTAAAGACCTTATATGTTTTCTGCATAATGGTATTTTACTTCTGTGGTAATGGCTCTATCATTTCCAGCTATTGTTTTAGTATCATGTAGTAATATTTCTCAAAGATGCAGTCTTTGAGCAAGGGACACATTTGATTGTGGTTTTCTGTGGCAAATATCTCTACCCAGCATAAGCCAAACAGATTGGCTTAAATCTAATAAAAAATCACACTGGCTTAATATCGGGATTGCTCTCCTATAAAACAATCTGTCAAACAAGCAGGCATTCCTAGGTTATTGTCATGCTTATCTGTGGGAACACTGGCTAATGGAGACAGTTTAGAATGACCCTGTAGCTATTGTTTTTATTTTGAGTCATAGAATGACTGTCTCTGGCTCATTGGAGTTTTATGTTAACCACTGGTGTTTGTGAAATTAAGTAGACTAATTTTCTAGTTGACAAGTGGCAATACCTCCAACCCTTTAGACTTCCTCTCGTCCTCTTTCCCACCTTTGGTCCTTAGACAATGTCCTGTGATAATATGTAGTCAGAGCTATGAATGTCATCTTACAATCTCTAGGGGACAAATCCAAAGACAAAATTCTGTCATGGTAGAAGAAGTCTAGAGGGAGCCCAAAGCTTCTAATTCTGGAGGAACTGCACTTGGGATCATTCAATTCCCTGATTCATTTTGTTTGATATGATGTAATACATCTTTTGTCTTTGAAAACATCTGAATCAAGTTTTCTCTAAACTTGCAGAAACATTTCATTGTAACAATAAAAAGTGCAAAATAATTTGAAGTTTTATAAAATATATAGTTTCATCTAATGTTGTTCACCATATATAAGTGCAGGAATGATTTGCTATGGTTATAGTCATTAGTTTGAATGCAAAGATTCCAAGAGTCAAGAAGTTAAATAAGACGGCTAGGATAATTCAGCTATTAAGAGACAAACCAAAGGTTTAAACATAATCCCTATAAATAAGAAAAACCTTTGGTGCTAACCATGATGGAACATATCTCAAGCTATTAAGAATCTAGCATTTGTGGGAGCTTCTCTTATTTCTGAGTGCATGCTAAGCACATAATGAATTCTTAAAAAATGATCAGAAGAATTTGGACCCCTTATATAAGACACTATGCAAATGAAAGCTAAAAAACATTCTACCTAAAAAATGAACTCCTTAATAAGTCCCCAAATAGTAATTTTAAATCTGGTATCAGATTATATTTTCAGCACAGAACTAGAAATTAGATGCTCACTAGCTATAGCGGAAAGTGAATTAGTACTTAATTTTTGTGGGTTAATTTCATCAACATATTATCTTTGAAACTGGAAAGTCTGTGTTGCTGTATTGCTATACAAATCAAAGAAAAGGAGAGATAAAAGAAGTAACCTTCCTCCGAGTGACTGCCCTGTCTAGTCATCGCTGAGGGAAAGCACTGACACAGCGTGGAAAGGACCTCTACTAGGGGGTCTAGAGTCTAAGCCTCATGCTATGAGTAACTCGGGTGGACTGGATGGCTGCTGCCTCAGTTATACCTGTCCTTTCTAAATAATCCAACGATCAGTGAATTAATGAATGAATGAATGGCCAGGGAGATGACTCAGTGGGAAAAAACATTGTCAGTGCTTATGCCCTGATGGCTACAACCCCTAAGAAAAGGGAGAACTGATTCCTACTAGTTGTCCTTTTGCTGAGGCATGCAAAACCTTTGCGCGCACGTGCACAAACACACAAACACACACACACACACACACACACACACACACACACACACACACTAGTTTGAATTAAAATCTATAGCTAAATAAAATCCAATTAATGAATCAATGTATCTTTATTTAATTTTATGTTTCCTTGAAGCACAAAATCAGAGATTCTGGGTGAAAAATAAATCAAGAACTACTCCCACCTATTTTTTTTCCATTTTACTTCATAAAATTAAATGTCTATTAGTATCTAACTTACTCATTGAACAATAATTTCCTAAGCTTGGCTGTGTACTAGGATCCATAGATGACTTTGAATTATAATCTATAAGTATGACAGTCTTATCATTCCTACCTTAGTAAACAAGGTTGAATATGGGCTATGGCATGGCAGTTTGAGACATGTTGCAAAGAAAGAGCTGAAGATAGGAAAACTGAAGAGCAAAATATCCTGATATTCTTCTTTGCCATGCTAGGAAAGAGTGGCAGGGATGACCTCACAAAATAACCTACTTCTCAGTTCTCAACTGTAATGCAATTTTTAATATGAAAGTTATTTGTTATCACTCACTACCAGGGCCCAGAAGTGAAACATAATCCAAATACATTATCCTTTGTAATATAGGTTTGACATGTATTTCCCTAGTGAAGTTGTTTTCTAGGGAACTTAGGTCTAATTATTTAACACTTTCGAAGTCAATAAATTACTGGAGAGGAGCAAAAGGCCCGTTCTTGGGTGAAATTTCTCCTGTGAAATGAAACTTGTCTCATCCAGTAAGAAGTTACAGCAAGGTATCATTTAATAATAACATGTAATATTTTAAATTACTGTTTAGAAATGTATTGGCTGATATTAACATGACTTTATATAAATGCTGTGTCCTCAATTTAAAAGGACATTGGTAACCCCCTAGGACAGAATAGGCCTTTTCTCAACCTAATTAGATTATGTGCAGGGTACAGCACCTCTCTCGAAGATTAACAGAACACTTTCCTTGTCAGTTTAAGTGTTGCCTGTGGCGGTATTTTTTTTCTAATTTAATTAAAAGCTGTTCCTTTATGAAAAACAAGCTTACAGCATAATCCCTCTTACATTTATATTTCTAAATTCCATTCAGCAGCAAGTAGAGAGCAATGAGAGGGAACAGAAAAGAAAAGAGAGAGAAGGGAAGGGCCAATTGTAAGCATATACGATAACGTTAAACACACCTTTGGGCTGTAAGGAAGATTTCATTTCAAAAGTGAAATTGAGTGGATATGAATCAGGTGTCTTGTGGGACAGTGGTTTTCACCATGATGTGTTAAGCCAAGCACTATCTCAGATAGTTAAGTTCTCACACCAACAAATCTCCTACGTTCAAATGCCCACTTTGCTGCTGGATCCTTCAAAATGTGTGATTTCTCTGTAGAGCTCAAGTAATGTTTTTCAGTCTGGTCCCACATACAGTGTTGAACCTGAGCCACTGGTACTGTACTGTTAAGTAATTTGGTACCCTAAGCACAAGGCTCATAAGCTAGCAAGTATATTGAACATATCTAAATGCCTGTGAGCTAACGATGCTAATCCAGTTTCCTTAATACTGGTTTCTCGATTACATTGCATATATCAAATTGACCTATTCACAGTTTTTGCCATGAAGTTAGAATAAACATTTGCTTTATTAGATCATTAGAAAAGGAGAGAGAGAGAGAGAGAGAGAGAGAGAGAGAGAGAGAGAGAGAGAG
>NW_021604613.1:20713258-20740519 GCF_004785775.1 Grammomys surdaster
AGAGAGAGAGAGAGAGAGAGAGAGAGAGAGAGAGAGAGAGAGAGAGAAAGAGAGAGAGAGGAGAATGTATACGGAAAAATGAAGTTGTGGATGAAAATCTTAAAAATAGACATGAAAAGGAAGCATTGGCAATAGTCTATTAGAGGACAGATGCAAGAGTGCATCAGAAAAGCAGGGTTGTAGTGGACGTAGGTCTTAAAAAACATGTTAGAAACTGCAAGATAATCATGGAAACATGTTTTTAAAATGAATATATTTTATTAGGATTTGTTCAGATAGAAAACTGACTAAAAGGGATAGAACTTCAGAAAAAGTAGAGAAACAGGAAGAAAAATGGAAAAACATGTATGATGTATGTAAATTACCAATCCAAGGGTTCAATAATTATTAAAAATAATGGTCTGAAGACTGGAGAAATGACTCACAGGATAAGAATGCATATTATTCTTTCAGAGGGCTTGGGTTCAAGTCCATTTCTGGCCTCTTGATTGTCTGTAACTCTAGTTCCAGAGGATCTGATCTGATTTCCTTTTTGGCTTCTGCAGGCACCAAACACATATCCAGGCAAAACACCCATACACAGAAAATAAAATAGTAAGAAAAAATTGTCCAAGCATACAAATTAAAATACATAGAATATCAGGGTAAGTTAAATGAAAATGAAGGGTAGAGAGAGTGAGAGAACAAGAGCGAGAACGAGTGAGAGAGAGGGAGAGAGAGAGAGAGAGAGAGAGAGAGAGAGAGAGACAGAGAGACAGAGAGACAGAGAGACAGAGAGACAGAGAGACTCTATGCTAACATTTGTCATATGGAAACTGAAGTAGCTAGATTATCTGTCAAAGCAGACATCAGAGTAAGAGATTATCAAGAAGACAGACATTATATTATGATGATCAGCTCATTTTCCCCAAAAGACACAATACCTTTAAACACGTATACAGCTAGTAATCATGCACAAATGTAAATGAGAGAAGAAAGATGAAACAGGTAGAAGAAATATAAAAATTCACTATTGTTGTTGGGGACTTTAATATCCTTCTTTTCAAAATTATATGCTCAAACCACAAAAGAAGCAAACTGGAAATCAATAATAAAAATGTAGCTGGAAAATTTCCAAGCATTTGAAAGTGAAACAATGTACTTATAAACAATTTAAAAGCTGGAGAAGTCTCAAGATAATTCTAAAATACTTTAAAGAAAATGAAAATACAACCTATCAAAAATTACAAATGAACAGAAACTGTACATGGGGAAAGTTTGTTGTGTGTATATCAATAGGAAGAAACATTTACGACCAATCAGCTAAGGCAAGTTCCCTTCTTAGCAAAATAGACAAAAAAAATTTAATTTTGAAACAAGGAGAAAAATAATAAAAATTATAAAGGCAGAAATCTGTATAATTTAAAGCAGGAATAAGAGATCAACAGTGAGACAAATCTAGGTATGAGAAGATGTTAGTACTATTAATAAGCTGCTGTCTTAACAGGTGAAAAGCAGTGTGCTCTAGAATCAAGAAGCTCCTAGTCTTTAGATGAAGGGCAGAGACAACTCACTGCTGAGTCCTATAAGTGTCAAGCATTTATTCTAGTCAGACCTTCATCAGATCAAATGAGGTGACCCCACGTTATGGAGAGCAAGTCACTTTACACCAGGTTTTTCTATTTAAAAGTCAATCTCAATCATAAATAACCTCACAGAGAAATAGGAATGCCTTACTCAATGTCAGGGCTCTTTGATGCAGACAAATCAACACCTAACATGGTCTGAACTATACCTCTAGCAGGGTTAATGGATGGAGAGAGACATTAACATGAGAAATGAACGGCATCGTTAAAATGAACCCTGGGCATCAGTATGATAATGAAGGAATATTACAAACAACCTGTGCCCACTATTTGATGACTTACATAAAATAAAAGACAAAATGCCACAATAGATAGAAAAAAATCTGAGTAGAAGCATATCCACCAAAGATACTAACTCAACACTCAGCAATCAGTGGCCTTCAAAAGTTAGATAACAAGGACTGAATGATGTCACTTGTTAAGAGAATCAAGGATTTATGATGTTGACTCTCCATAATGTCTTACAGAAAACAGGAGCAGATGGGCCACTCCCAGATTCATTCTGTGGAGTTAGAAATATCCTAAAACCAAGTTAAACAAGTAGATTGATTAGAAAAAAGAAAAACTCTAGGTCAATACCTTTGATGAATATCTGATGCAAAAATTATTCTATCAAAAATATTAACTGGTTTCCACGATAGATACAAAAGATGCAATGCTACAACCATAAGAGGTTAATTCCAGATCTACTGGATAAGCATTCAGGAATTTATCAGTGTGAAATTTAACCATAAGAAAATGTAAAACCTAATAAAAGAAATTCCTAAAATACTTGATCATACACTTCACCTAAGGTATGCAAATGAAAAACAGACACATGAAAAATTGCCTGATCTTAAATGTTAATAAGGAGTAGATAGTTAAAAAAAAACGAGGTACTATTTTCTACTTCTTACAGTGATCTGATTTCAGAACACTGACAGTACCTAATGTTGGAAGGGTGTAGAGTAACAGCAGCACCGACTCCCTCCCCAAGTGTTGGGGTAGAGGAATGTAAAGAAGTACAGATTGTTTGGCAATTTCTTATAGAAGCAGGGGTGGTTTGTTGTACAACCCAATATCTGAGCTGTAGGGTCATACAGGTTGAAAATTTCTGTATACATAGTTAGTTTAGATATATTTGTCTAAGAACTTGCATACAAACATTTGTGAATTTTTTATTCATTATCACCAAAAACTGTAAGTAGCTCAGAGCCATGAGTGGACAAAACGCGATGCCACTATCAAATATACTGCTAGGAGCAAAAGCTATAGTCTGAATATTTGTACCCCTGCTCAGATACATATGTGACAATCTTCACCCCAAAGATGAGGATATTAGAAGTTGAAGGTCTCTGGGAAATGACTGAGTCATACGGGAAGGATCTTTATGAAAAGACATGGCATGAGAGAGCAGCTTGGTCCCTCCTGCATGGCTGTCTGTGACCGAGACTCAGTCTTTACATGACATGGAAACTACCAATGTGTTGATTTTGAGTTCTTTGATTGTAGAGCTATAAAAATAAATGTATGTATTTGATAAGTCTTCTTCCAATTACACCTTACTATATAGCCAGATTAGACTAAAATAGCTTTAAAAATAAATATCAAGCCACTCAAAACTGTGTTTCCAAATGTAAGGAATTTATACACAATTTCTATATACTCCATGATCCCAGGTGTATAAAATGTTTGTGAGGGTATAAGTATGAGCTGAAAAGACATCAGTGGTTGACAATAATGTGGAGCATGGCTAAGACATTTGAATAGATGAGGCAAAAAGGGCTTAGTGGAGGTAATGAATCTACATCGGATATTTGACATGTATTTATTAAAATTAAGTTTAACCTTAATATACATAAATGTACTAAACATGTAATAAAACTACTTAAAATGTTTGAAGATTCATGATGAAACTCAGTCTGAACAACAGAATATAGCCACATTTCAAATGTAAAAAAAATAGGCCCATGGAGATGATGTAGGTAAAAACTTCCTATCTCAGTGATGTTTAAAATTATCTTAAAGAAGACAGACACAAAGGAAATTTTGTGTAAGCACTCTAAATAAGGTTGATTCTAATAGCAGCATCAGTAAACAATTAGGATGCTGTTGGTTTTTTTGTTTGTTTTGTTATTGTTATTATTTTTGTTTTTTTAAAGTTGAGACTGTGCAACTAAGTAAATGGATTGTATATTTGCATTTTGATAGGTAACTTTGTTACAGTGTATTACAGGTAAACTATAAGAAGAGGATATATATATATATATATATATATATATATATATATATATATATATATATACATGCATATATTCATGTGCACACATGTTGCAGACATGTAGAGGTCAGTTAGTTTTCATAAATAGTGTTAGATACAGGAATAGATACATGTAATAGTTATTTTCTCTCTCTGCCAACTGACAGGGCCTAGAGCCAACTGTTCCCTGGTAGCATGCTGATCTTGTTTTTCTGATAAAACTCTCTAATGACAAAGACCAAGAATCTTTGGAAAACTGCCCAATTTTAAGACATGGGCAGAAAACACACAGTAGCCCAAAACATGTAGTACAGACAGCCAATAAAAGTATGCTATAAAAGAAGACAAGAGAAAGAAAGAAAATAATAAAAAAGGAAGGAAGGAAGGAAGGAAGGAAGGAAGGAAGGAAGGAAGGAAGGAGGAAAGGAGGGAAGGAGGGAAGGAGGGAAGGAGGGAAGGAGGGAAGGAAGGAAGACAATGGAGGAATCTCCCAACAGGCAAACTCATCTTTACCAGTTTGAGCAATGAACTTGATGTTTGTATCAGTTTCCATATCCAAGTAAAATAATTACATGAACCCAGAATATTTCCAGTGGGAATACTGGTTATGCAGGTAGGTGGTTTTCCTCCATCTTCCAAGCGTGGTCTGTATATAGTGACTTGTTTTTAAAGCTATTCTGTAAAAAGGGGAGAAAGAGTAAATTAGTTTTATAAATAAAACAAAATACTACCCGAGATGAGTAGAGACCAAAATTAGTGCCAATGGTCCTATGTCATACTGAACTACTGCTCTTGAGATAATGTGAGTATATTTTAAAAAAATGACACGTTTTTACACAAATGAATTGTCTCAGATGAATCATTAAATAGGCATTAAGCAAATCACAGTATTGAGGGACAGTCTCTGTTATTTATTGGAAATTCTGACAACCGTCAAGATTATCTAAAAACGAGGGAAGTTTGGTAAATTAATAGGAAGAAGGACTCAATCATTTGCTACTCAACACATTGTCAAATTTTGGTTGAAATCCTAGGACAGTAGTCACCTTTAAGTAAAAGCTAATAAAGTTTAAATGAAATATGTTCCTCAGCCAAAGTTCTTTATCGATATTGGTTTATTAACTATAAGAATTATATCAGACTCATCTAAGATGTTTATGCATGTGGGAACTAGGAGTGAGGCAAATGGGATCATCTGTACATCTGTACTGACTTTAAAATATTTTATAAATACAAAATTGTTACAAACTAAAAGTTTATCAAAGAAAGAGATTTTTAAAAGCAGAAGAGCAATATTGTTTAATGATTTAGACCAATATTGGGCAGACATAGGCTCATAGATAATATATTTCTTAAAGTTTGGTAGTCAAAAATCTACTTGTGGAGAAAAGGGTGAAAATATTTACCAGGTCAGTTTTCATAACGCCTTCCTTCTGACCCAGCTTCTGTTTCAGCAGCAGCAATGAGTAACAGATGCGGGCTAGGAAAGCTTCCAGCGTTCAGGACATGTCGTTTCCAACACAGGTTTCTGAAAAGTAGTTCCCCCAGTCTGCCAAAGCAACCCCAGGGGGTGTCCAAAAATGAAGCAATATTTCAGAGCACATGAAGGGGTAGTATACACAAATAAGGAACAGTGTGATGATTAAACCAAGAGAAAGAACAGTTCACTGTTATCTGAAGGCTAGTGCTGTCACATGACAGTGCACCTTCTGGAGGCTATTGCAGTTACAGAATCTTGCCTGTTCTGGGGTGGAGAATGAGTTGTCCATCTGTTAAATGTATTTCAAACTTCACCAGTCTTACAAATTAGCACATCAAGGGTGGGAGACCTACAGATAACAGTATTCTAATTAAATGTTTCTTCTTTTTCTAAAGAAGAAAACAGCACACATGACCCAGATACTCATCTATTATAGCTTAAGTAAGTTATGACACTTTCATTCAACATCTCCTCACAACACCAGCCTTTTATTTTGCTTTGGCCCCCCTCACTGCCTGACGTGTTCTAAGAAAGAAGGGTTAGATGAAGGTGATTTGGAAGCAATAAATGCTGTCTTGTGGAAGGTAAGTTCAGTACTTGCTTCTTGTTTCTCAACACTATGTTTCTTTCAGCAATCAAAGTACAATTGTCGGAAAGGCTGACACAATAATCAGAGAAGAAATGCTTTCTCCTTTGGATATAGACTTATGCATAGAATTTGAAGGATTTATTGTTAAAGTGGTGCTGAGTGCCCACTGCACTGTTTTAGTTACTTTACTCATGATCAAGATGAAGTACTTGAAAGCAAATTCTGGTGGTTTGAATGTGCTTGGCCCATAGGTTGTGGCACTATTAGAAGATGTGGTTTGTTGTAGTAGGTGTGGCCTTAATGGAGGAAGTGTGTCACTGTGAGGGGTGAGCTTTGAGGCCTCCTATGCTCTAGCACCTACCAGTGTGGTGCCCAGTCCCATTCTGCTTCCTGGGGATCAAGATTTAGAACTCTCACCATGCTTGTCACCATAATGATAATGGACTGAACCTCTGATATTGTAAGGCAGCCCCAAGTAAATGTTTTCCTTTATAAGAGTTGCCTTGGTCATGGTATCTCTTCACAGTAATACAACCTGAGCTAAGACACAACTCATGATTTACATGGCTCCTAGCTTAAGAGGTTTCAGAACATGATCATTTGCTCTGGTGTAGCCATTAAATGGAACAAGGTGAAGCCAGGAGACTTGGGAGGAAGGAGTGCAGATCATTAAATGGCAGGCTAGGAAGCAGAATGAAAGAGGATACATGGAGGAACCAAGGCCCGATACAGCTCACAAGTGTACAGTACCAGTAACCGCCTCTTTTCAATTTAATCCTACTCCCTATCTTTTAACACTTCCCAATAATACCATGAGTCAGAAAGATTAACCACCATATATACTCTACAGTTTTTGTTCTGTCTTAAGAACAGATAAATAGCCATGGCATATGTCATTCTTTCATGGTTAGTGGGATCCAAAAATAAACATTATTTTTCCTCCAAAAGAAATTTTATCAAAGGTATGGCACTAAAGTACTTTTACCATTACTATAGTCATTTAAAAGAGTTTTCATTTTGCTAATGGACTAGTGAAATCCTTAGCTTGCTGACGATCTGCTTGCATTTGGAAATTCTAACATCAGCAGAACCAAATGTCTATGGAAGAATATTGGAAGTTTTTATGTGCTCTCTATATGATTAGGATTTTGTATTTCACTTAATATTCTTCAGATTTTACAAGAGTAATGGTTACAATTTTCAAAGGAAAAACTTATACCAAGTATGATCCATACTTTTTCAGTGTCTTTCAGGTACAAAGATATGGTCTTTTTCTTGAAATAAAGTCCAGTGCTATTAAATAAATGTATTTAAAATATACACAGTTCTTATATAGTCATATGTACATACATGCATAAAGGTGCTTGACTTACAGCAGAGTTATGTTCTTATAACCCATAATCTTACCACAAAGATAACATGCTGTAAGTTACAAACAAACTGAGTATATCTACTGAGCATCTCAGCTTGATAGTTCTCTGTGGAATGTTCTTCCTTGTGTTCACATGGTAACCTGGAAGTTGCTATCCTTCCTGGGTCTCTTCCAGTACCACCAGAAAAAGTACCACCCTGCATATCATTAAACAAGGAAAATGCATACATTCACAACCTGATGTTTGGTTTCTCTTAAATATATGTTGACTCACACATAAAGTAAAAAGGAAATCAGGAGTTGAGACATCATAACTTGAGGATTCCCTCTATGTACACCTTAGGCAAGCAACAGGCAAATCTTGATTTGATTTCATTGTTCCCACAACTGAGAAATGATGTTGCTCAGCTAACTGAACAGAATGTGTCTGGATATCAGCATCTCCACAGATGATAGCACAGACGATGTTCAGTCCGAGGAGTCAGTGTGTTTAACTTGCTAGATAGTTTAACTTTTAAAGATAGATTTCATGTAGCTCCTACCTCAATATAGGCATTTCTTTTTCAAGAAAAATATAAGAACTATAACTATCTTTATCACATTGTATTTAACTTCTTGTATGACTCTACCAGTGTAAGTCAGGAAACTAGATAGAATTCACAGAGTACAAATGCTGAATGAATTGTATTTTCAAAATCTTGGTATGCATGTGTGTGCACACATGTGCATGACTGTGAGTCTGGGTGAATGTGCGTGTGCACACACACACACACACACATCTGTGAGTCTGTGTGTGTTCTGTTTAATCTTTTGTCAGACATGTCACTTGTTTTGTTTTGTTTTTGGAGATATTGAGAATAACAGTATAACATAGGTTATAAGCTTCTCATAGAAAGTCTGATAATTTCTGTTTCTTCCAGCCCCTCTCCCTTCTTAGATGAGTGAGACTTTTGAGTGGAAAACAGAAGACGTTCCTAATTCTTCTGAAGAAAATCTTTCTCCATGCAGAGAAGCATAAATCTGAACTCTCACCTTGTGATAATTAACAAGTGAATGAAGACCTAGGTTACTGGAGAGACTGTAAGTGTGTCACATATGTACCAGTGTCCTTTGCTGGGGCTGGTACGTGGCTTTCTTTTCTTGAATTTGTGCTCTTGTGACATGATACACGAAAGCTCATTTTTTTAAAACATGTCAAATCTAGATTCTGTTCTGTTGTTTAGAAACTGTCTTTCTCTCTAAAATATTTTTGATGTCACAGTGTGTACTCAATTATAGTTCCTTGTTTGCAGACGTTTTACTGCATGTCACAAAGCTCATGGGAGATGGACAGTACTCTGACACTTCTGTCACCAAACCAACAGTTTAATCTGTCTGCATGTCAGTTTAAAGTCTTAGGTTGTATCCCCCCTGTTTAATTTAGAGTTTGTTCCTAATGATGTTTGTAATTACTGGTTTGTATGAACCGGAAGGTCAGCAGGAATAGATTTAATGTACACAATGCACTTAGTAAAAAATTTAATGTGTATGTGATAAAGAAGCTATCTGTCAGCCATTTAATTTAGGAAGCCATCTTTGTTTTTGTGATTTATCAGTATGTCATTGGACCCAGTATAGAACAATATACTGGTTACGTTCTGGTATCATTGCTACTAAGATCAATGGCTTTTTACATATCTCTTCCCACACAACCTACATAAACAGCAATAATGATAATTTTAATGAAATTATTTAAAATTTTCTGCTTATATACTCTGCATTACATTTTAAAAACTTCTGTGCAGGCACACTTACTTCATAGAAAAATTGATCCAATAGCCACCCTATTTCTTTGAGGGCAGAGCATATCGATGTTGCATTAGGGGTAACTATTTATTCTCAAATATTTCTGATAATATTTGAAACTCATTAGTCTCTACATATTTGTGGGTGCTCTTCTCTTTCTTGTTAGTCTCTAATAGTTATCAATTACTATACTATAAATGACATAAACTAAATGTATTTAACTGAAAGTATATATATATTTAATTTCTTCTTGTTTCAAAATATTTTAGTCTCTCATTCTATCTGTCTTTGTTTTCTTTCTGTCCCCCCAACTCTCTCTCTCTCTCTCTCTCTCTCTCTCTCTCTCTCTCTCTCTCTCTCTCTCTCTCTCTGTGTGTGTGTGTGTGTGTGTGCCTAGATGCATGTGTTCCTTTTTGTATACATATATAAAATGCCAGAGTCTGGCTTCCATGCATCTTCTATTATTCTTTATTTTCACTTTAATTTTTTGAAAGTGTCTCTCATCGGACTGAGAGTTCACTGTTTACATGCACTTAGCTGGGCAGAGTGAGGTGCCAAGTAGCCTCCTATCTTCCTCCTCTGGTGCTGTGTTTATAGGTGCAAACCAGCAAGCTGACTTCCATGAGTGTTGGGGAGCTAACCTGAGGCCCTCCTGCAGGCAATTTACTCACTGAGCCATCTTTTCTGCCTGCTTTTCAAAATAGTAAGATGATAATTGTTCAGTGTCCAATATTAGACTAAGCTTTTATTAGCAATATTGCATGCTACTTATATTTCCTGAGACATAGCAAGATGTGCTTTAAAATTATCAACAATTAAGTCTTAGGCCATTCTTCAATCTTGTACTTGACTAGACTCTGAGGAGTCTCCCCCATCTACTCTAACAACACAGGCAGCTCTAGTTGGGCACAGAGTCAACAACAGAGATTTGAAACTGCAAGAAATAGTTTTGGACAGACTTGATGATGCTATCTCCTTTCTTATGACATTGCAGAGATTACAGAAGGCTCTTGTCTTTTAGCAGGTTGCAGTATATTATGCTTAGAGAATCTAAGTAGTCTGTTGTGGCCTGGCATTAAAATAAATTCACTGATGTCCTTCTGTGGGACTACAGGCTGGTCTTTTATTATTGTTATATTTTATTGGTATAGATATCCCGCCATGCTCTGTGCTATAAATAGTGATGTTTTTATTGTTAGTGCAGTACACTTAATAAAGCTGCAGTTTTCCTGGCAATTAATTGGGCTGACAATCAATGCAAGGCTGCAGGCACTGTGTTTATGTGCTGAGCTTTTGATGAGAGAAGCCCCAAGAAGTCAGGCTGTCAGAAGTAAATGCTCTGTTCTCACATAAAGTCACACTCTGTTCTTGGCTTGACCAAATAACAGTTGATCATAAGCTGAGTCTGGGCCTGATTTTGCTTGTAAGGTAGAGAATATTTGTTCACCCCTTAAGAGATGTGGTGAGACATTTATTTAGGATAAAGTAGTATGATAAAATTATCCTTGTTGGCTGTTTCTCAGGGTACAGTTAGTTTTTGATGAAAATTTCTTTAATTTAAAATAATCTGGAAGATTCTGAAGTTTTTTGCTTCCCACCATATGGAACACATACTCATACTAATTATTATTTTTTGGTGCATACTTACTCAGAAAATTTCCCTGGGCTAATGATGTGTGGTATGTTTTCCTGTCTTCTTCCATGTTAAAAACTATCCTGCCGTAATCTCTAACTTCTGATTTTACATGCTTGCTCAGTGGATATTTAATCTTTGTACAGTAATACTGGCAATGGTATAGCAAAAGGCTTCGGTGATTGGAGTGGGAACAGAACTAGGAAGGAAATAACTTGATATAACTCTTCTTTGCCACAGTTAGGGTATAGTTTCAAGTTTCGTTATAAAAAATATAAGTATAAGCCACTGTTTTTCGAACCCACGTTTTCCAGGAATAGTTTTTCCTGCTTTCCTCGGTACAACGTTTGGATAATACTTTGTGTAACTCAATTACTGTTTATCAGTGACTTAGACTAAACAAATGAATGCTCATTTTAACTTATACTTAATTCCCATATGTTTGTTTATTAAACATGAATCAAATGAGTCATTTATGACATATAAATCCTTATTATGGTAACAGGAACAATGATGAGACTTTTACTATTCTCTTTTCTGCTAGAGTTCTTAAATATTGTCATGCACATCATCTCAGATGTATATGCAGTTATTTATACCAAAGCATTTTATTGAGGACAAACTGAGTTCAGCATAGGCACCAAGCAAATATACTGAGACTGGCTGACTCAGCAATTTGATATTAACCTTATAATGAAGCCCACTGGTATAATATATTGTTTTATAATCTTTCCTTCATAGATATTGTAGAGTAAATTAAAAGTAATCCATTTAAGATGTCCTTCTGATTTATAGAACATGACTCTGGCCATTGAACAGAAGGCTAATCTGACAAGCATTAGGTTTGCGACTTGACTAAAACCACTGAAGCACTGACATCACAGAGGAAAAAAAACAAGCTCAAAATATAGCAGGAGGTCACTACCAACCGTGGGAGGAGAGGAGGAGGTCCCAGCTTATCTGGGCAAGATATAAGCCAAACCTGCAAGCTAGGCTGCTGCATGCTCACAGTGGCGAATGGCAGATGTGTGGTAGCATGATAGTTGAAGGGACAGGCGTTGTTCACATGCTCTAGAAGGTCTTTCCTTTCTGAATCCAATCATAGGTTCTCTGTCTCTGTCTCTCTCTCTCTGTGTATCTCTTTCTGTCTGTTTGTCTGTGTCTCTCATTGTCTCTGCCTTTGCTTCTGTTTATATGTCTCTCTGTCTCTGTCTGTCTCTCCGATTATATCTGTCTCTTCGTGTCTATCTCTGTCCTTCTACCTATTTATGTATGTCTCTTTCTGTCTGCCTCTGTCTCTTTCTCTGTCTCTCTGTCTATCTCTGTCTCTCTATCTTTCACACACACATACACACACACACACACACACACACACACACAAACAAACAAAATACAAACTCAAACTGGAGAAGGAGACACATTTTAAGAGAAACACAGGCCACTGGGAGCAACCTTTTGATCTTTGTCTCCCCTAAAGCACTAATTTCTGCAGCTGTAGGAAGGGCACAGATGAAAAACTCTTCAAGATGAAAATCCTCTACTAGACTTAAAAAGGAAAGATAAACAGAAAATACTGGGGCTTCAACAGCCACAGGACACAGTATCTGCTGGAAGCTTTAACAACCAAAAAGAATGCCCATCCTCTGCTTTCTATAGCCATGCTAGCAAATATCAAACAATAAGTAGCTTGGTCTAACAAGCTTTCCCTAAGGTACAGTGCCAAGGGTAGATTCTGACAAAACATGCAACAGGTATTGATGGAGCTAACAAATGAAGAATAGGGAACTAAAGGCATACAAACACACAAAACAGCCCTTTCATTAAGCATACTTAGTAGGGTAAGTATACTTAGAAGGGTCACTACCCTAAATGTAAGGCTATTAAGAGGTGTGTGAAAAGTGAGAAGCGCTGCTCACAAATTCAATATGAGTAGCCTTCCAAGCCAGCACATCACCGAGTTAGACTGAGTCCAACTCCGAATATATAGTCCTACTTAAAATAAAGGTGAGTTTTTTTCCTAAAAAAAAGCAGTAAAATCCTGCCTATGTCTATTATTCTAAACAAATGTCTATCAGTAAAAATTACCAAGAGGCAGACTATGGAAATAACAAGACAACACAATATAAGTGACAATTTAATCCTTTTAACTAAATTCAGACATGCAAAACATTACTATTTTTGACAAGGAATATACAATAGTGGATTTACTGTGATTAATATCATAAAGCCCATTGTGGTAAAAGTAGAAAAAATATCTGCAGAAAGAAAAAGTAGAAGAGAAAGGGGAGAAGAATGAGAAGGACTGTAGAAAGGGGGAGAGGATAATGAGGAGGGAGAAGTAAGAGGAAGAACAAGAGAGAAGTGAGAAATGGCAAACCCAGAGCCATGTTAATAAGCTTATCAATAAGTCTAAAATAGCTAAAGAAAGAATAAGACAAAATAATTAATCAATAGAAATGACATGAACTGAAACACAAAGAAAATTAAGAATGGAAGCTAGAAACTGCTTTCAGATATCAATATATCAAATTTTGAAACAGAAAATGCAAATACATGCATTTATATATGTGTAAGCATACATTAATTAAATTAATTATATACAATTATATATACATTAAATATAATATATAAATTAAATATATAATACATAAAATGAAATGTATATATTAGATATATAATATATAAATTCAATATATATATACAAATTATATATATATAAATTAAATACCTATGCAAATACATCTCTAGTTTGTGGCAAATCTATTAGAGGAAATATTAAACTCTTTGTTAAAACTCTCCCCCAATTTAGGACAGAATGCAAACCATATGCTAAAAAGAAGAGCAAAAACTGAGGCTAGGGAGAGGTCTCACCTGGCATGAGCACATATTCTTCTTCCAGAGGACCAGAGTTTTCTTCTGAGTCAATCTCCAGAAGGATCCAATGCCTCTGGCCTCCATAGGCACTTGCACTAATGTGTACATCCTAACACACTGACATTTATGTATGAACATAATTAAAAATAATAAAAATGAATATCTGCTTTAAAAGAACATCAAAAGAATGGCTACGATAACAAAATAAAACATAAAGTTAAAAACTTGGCTTCCAATTCATGATGCTGTTTGAGAAGGTCGTGAGGTAATGTGGCCTTGCTGGAGAAAGAATATCACTGATGGTAGGCTTTGAGAGTTTGAACCTAACCCTACATCCAGTTGTCTTTCTGCTTCCTGCATGTATGTGTGGAGATGTGATCTCTTAGCTTCCTACTCTAGATGGCTCTACATGGCTGCTACAATGCCACCTTGGCCCGTATACATTCTCCCTCTGGAACCATCAGCAAAATAAATCATTCCTTCTGTATAAGAAAGTTGAAAACTGTTAGAAGGTCAAAGAAAAAAGATCACACCTAGAAATAATACAGGTAGAGAATCTTCAAGGTAATAGAGAAGAAATACTGAAGAACAAGATGCAAATCACAATACAGAGCTCTTTATGCACAATAATATTACCACATCTTTAAAGCACCTGTATTCTGCTTCTCCAGAGTACCCAAGTATGGTTTAGAACATTCATGTTGGTCAGATCACAACTGTGGTGGCTCCAGTTCTAGTGAATCTGATGAATAGATTCACTCTGTAGACACCTATACTCACATGCAAATGAATCCTCAATGCATAGTATAAAATAATTTAAAAAATAAAGTACTATAACAAAACTGTCAGTTTGGTATTTTGTACCTGCAAAAATGAATTGAGTTGATTTAGTGTCAGTGGGTGTACTGTACTAGAGATGTTAAAGGAAGTCCTTTATGAGTAAGTCACCAGAGAGAAGTTCAGATAGATCAAAGAAATTGAGAGTATGCAAAGCAGAGTGAATATAGAAAACAAGCTTACCTTTTATTTTTGAATTTCTTAATATAATAATATGCTAGCCAAATAAAACACTATATAAGTATATAATGTGATTCTAACATGTAAAATCAGATGTAGTATGACAATAATACAATGTTGGGAGGGAACATTTGAAAATACAGGATTGTAAGAGTTTTTTACTACATAAAAATCAGTGTAATGTAATTTTCTGGGAGAATTTGATTTGTTAAGATACACATTTAAAAAGTCCTATTTCTAAAGAGACTGGAGGTTCTAGGGAGTTCAGAGGTCTGGTGGGGTGGGGATAGAGGCTGGGGACATCCTTGTGGAGACAAGGGGGTTGAAGAAGAGGTATGGAATGTGAAATAGTTGAAGGGTGAACCAGGAGGGGAATAAAATCTGGAGTGTAAAAAAAATAAAAAAAGAAAAATGCAACATAAATGCATCAAATTTGACACCTCTGGCAAGAAAAGGTATAAAAGCAGCATTATAGCTGTCCTGATAAGGAATTGCTTGAAACATCTTAATGTTCCTCTTCTGTAGGATAATAGACTGACCTTGTGGTGTCTATAGGCATAACTGCACAGGAATCATGTGAGGCCCAGGAGAGGGAGTTGCAAAGCTTTGGTTAGTTTAGTGTATGTTCAATGGCAAACAATTTGAATATATTGAATTACAAAATTTCTTAGTTAATCTATGTTTCACAAATGTACCAAAAGATTTGAGAAAAACAATATATGTAAATCCTAGCCTTAGATACATAATAAAGCCTGTTTCAAAAATTATAAAAAATGTCCTACTTCTAGCTTCTTAGTTTTTAATGAATAATGAGTCAATGGTGGAGATAAAGTGTAACACATAAACAATCAATTAAACCTAGGCAAGGCAGATTGAAGTGAAGTCTTGAAATAAAGATCAGATGGAACTGAGAAGAGATAGCAAATCAATAAACTGAAATATTGTCAGTAATCAAAATTCAATGTTTAAATTACAGTACAGAGATCTCAACCAGATAATAGACCACTAGGAGTGTTTCATTATATGTTGGTCTTTAGTGACGTAGTTGGCCTTTCTCCATGTGTTGCCAGGCCTTTCTTCAGTCTTCAGCAATATCCTTTGTCACCTTCAATATGAATGTCTGTCTTTATACTGGTATACGGAACAAGCTAGCAACGTATGTGTCCTTTGTAGAGTACTGAATCAGTTTGTCTTAGAACTGGAAGTCTGTTGGTGATTGGTTCTAATACTTTGTCTTCATTCAGTTCCGAAAGCTGCTTCCAGACCTGGGGGGGTGGGTCCCTGCCCCCAGCTAATGGGGCTGTTAGCTCTTGCGTGGGTGGGTGTAGGTCCTATTGGGCTGTTATGATTCCCACAGTTCTGGGGAGCAGAAGCACAGGAACTTGACTGAGTTCACTCTATGGGGTGCTGGGCAGACACTGTGGGGCTCCTCCTGGATGTGGAGAGATCTCACACTAAAGTCCCATGGGGGCAGGGCTTTTGAGTGGGGGTCTTTGGGCTGAGGTAGCTGACCAGGGAGACCAATGGTCTCCATCTTTGGGCCCCCCAGACACCACTGGTAGCCTCGGAAGAACTGAGATGCGAGGCATACATGCTAGACGGCACCCGCAGCCGAGAAAACGAGGGTGAGGGAAGCCGGCAGCGCCCTGCAGGTTATAACTCTTGGTTATAACTCTTGGTTACTGCACTCACTTGGCTGGGTCACAGCTTCCTCAGCTATCTTGCTTCGATTGGCAGCATCTGCAGCGGGAACATCTAGAAGTTCTCAGTGGGAGATTAGATGGCAGTGGCAGCAGGAGCTGCGGTGATGGCTCACTAGTTAAAGGCCTTCTCCATGGTTCCCCATGGCAGGGCCCCAAAGACATGAGGAAGTCCATGGTTTTAAAGGGTTTATTATCATGGCAAAAAGTAGATGAATCTGGCTGCACTCCCCCCCCCCCCACTCCAAAAAAAAAACACCTCAGGGCAGACCTGAGTTAAATAGGGAGAGAGGAGGGAAGGTCTTAGAAGGAATGCTTAATTGGCTACACCCTCTGGCCTTTAGGTATCTCATTAATATGGAAATCTCTTGAGGCTGAGACCTGTAGTCAGGCCCTCTACCTGTGGAGGGGCTGGTGGGGCATTGTCCTACGTGACTGAAAGGTGCTGATCAATGGAGGTCTTAGACCACGAGTCAGGAGCCTGGAGTCTGGGAGTGTGATGAAATATGCTGTCCTTCACAGGGTCTCCAGCCATTTCTAGCCAGCGCTCTACCAGAAACCAAGCTATCCTTTTCACAGTCCCATATCAGCTGGCTTTGATTGGTAATAAAGCATTACTGTACACTCCATGGCTGGGCAAGAAGGATGGAGGCGAGACTTTTAGACTATTCGGGCAAGGGACTGAGAGAGATGGGTGGGAGGGGGGAGAGAATCACTGACTAGGGGGCAGAGGGATCAGATTTAAGAGCTGCAGGAGAAAACCCATCCAGCAATGTAGGTGGAAAGGAATATGGCCCTATGGGGCAGCTGCACAGAAGGTAGCAGGGGAACAAAGTTAAAATATAGATTTAGAAGGTGTTAAGCCAGAAATACTGGATGAAAGTTTGTGCTAGCTGCGGGGAAGTTTAGAAGTGTCCAGCTGTTGAGTTAAGCAAGGCATATAAAATTAGCTAGCCTGTGTGTGTGTGTGTGTGTGTGTGTGTGTGTGTGTGTGTCAGTGTCATTCGTGGACCTCAAGAGCTGTTGGGTGGGTGCAGCACCTGACTACCAGCCAGGAGTCAAAACAGATTAACAAATTCACCACTGCATTAGTCATCTATATAGTCAATGATCTAATCCTTTGATATGTTTGTAATTAAGATCAATAAAAATCTTTGTGTCTTGAATGAGGTTTCCTGATTGATATGTACCCTGTGCTGACTCCTAAGCATGTTTGCTGCAAGGACAGCAGCAGTGGTTTATAGAGCAGGTACTAAAAGCTTCTCTTATAGCCTCTCTCTATGTGGCTTCTTATCTGGTTGATTTTGGTATGTACTCTGGCTCCATAATAAAATTTAACCATAAGATTAATAGATTCTGGTGAAATTGATGTCAAAAGTAAGAATGCTCTTGTGGAGACTGCCTTTAAACCGGATTATCTAAACTTGTGGAGTTGCCTATGCCTTACTTTGAATGTAGAAGAGACACAGATAATAGAAGCCTGAGAGTCTCTAAAATGATGTTTAAGCAAACATTAACCAATAGGAATTTGGAGTAAATACATATTAATATTACTCAAGGTAGACTTCACATAAGAATTATCAGGATTAAAGTGACTATTACAGCTTCAATTCCTCAAGAATGTGTAATAGTCCTTAATATTGGCACCTAATAACAGCATCTATGTTTGTAAAGCAGTATCTTAATTAAAGAGAGAAATAAAAACCTACAGATTTACTTAACAGCTTAAGTACCTTTCTGTCAGCAAATTTTAAGAAAGGAGGGTGTTGGTGTCAGTAAGAAGATAGGATGACCCGAATAACGTTTCTCACCAAGTTGACATGACCAAATTCTTAGGAAGAACAGAATATATTTTCATCTGAATATCAAAAACTCTCCACATATTATGTCTACAATATAACATTTAACAAACCGAAATATTAACCTTTGTACATTAATATACTGAAAGAAATTTACATACTGATACTAATAGTCACTGAGTAAATTACTTTTTAGCAGTTATATTTGCATAGACTATGATGAATCCAGTTACAGTAGATCTGATACGTGAGAAGCTTTGCTTCTAGAAACCAAAAGAAAGAGTAAGCATAATCTCCAGATTATTCAAGAAATCACAGAAGCAAAGACAAATAAGAAGTAGGGCGGTAGTGTAGTTAGCAAAATAGAAGAAACTATGATGACCATTATTCTAAGAAATACTTGATGTGGATTGGCCCATTTTAAAAAGAACATTGATGTATTTAATAGCCACTAGGCTACAGAGAGACTATTAATGTCCTAATGTTATATCTAAAAATCAACCCAGTAAGATTTATATTGGTTTTCTAAAGTTACTCAAAGCAAGTTTGTAACTTATGAAGTAAATCTGCATTTCAGAAAGGACATTATTCCTATAGGTTATAATCTATTACAGGTTCTTAGAGTATGTTAGAGGCAATGGTGTGTCATAGTAAGTACTGGAAGATCTTACCTAGATAAATTTTCATCACCCACATAGTGACCCAAAATGAATTTCACTGTGGGAAAAGGGACCTTCAGGAAGCTGTGTTGGTTGACTGCCAGTTAATAGTAAAAAGAATGTTTGCTAATATTAGTAAAATTTGGTGTTTTTAAATAATGATTATTTCATGAAAATTTGTTTGAGTCATTGTATAAGATAATGTAAAACATTCAGACAAAAAATTGTCAAGCAACTTATTACAGTACATTTCTTTAAATCTTGTAAATATGTTTATTGAAAACCTTGAAGTCATAAATAATTTGCATATTATTAAAAAGGGCCTGGAGCATAGAAACTACTTTGTTTTTGTTACAAAGTTATGTTCTAGGAAGAATGTAGGGCAGAGAGAATCGAAGCATAAATTATCAATAATAAATGGTGATATCCCACATAAAATTTTAGCAAAGACAATATCTAATGATTGTAATATATCATCCAAAATTACTATAAAGATAAAGAGTATCCAGGGGAAAGTTGTCCAAAGTATGAATTGGATATGTGTAAATAAAACTCACCTATTTTTCTCAGAAATAAAGCAGATGAACAAATGAAAGATGTATCATTCTAAGGCTACAGCAGAAAATGGATAATTACTCATTCTTTTTTTTATTGGTTATCTTATTTATTTACATTTCAAATGTTATCTCCTTTCCAGGTGTCCCCTCTGGAAACTCCCTATTCAATCACCCCTCCCCCTGCTTCTATGAGGGTGCTCTTTGATTCACCCACCCACTGCCTCCTCACCACCCTAGCATTCCCCAACACCAGGGCTTAGAGCCTCCACAAGACAAAGGACCTCCCCTCCCATTGATGCCAGATAAAGCAATCCTTTGTTACATATGCAACTGGAGTCATGGGTTGGTAGTTTAGTTCCAGAGAGCTCTGGGGATCTGGTTGATTGATACTGTTGTTCTTCCTATGAGGTTGCAAACCCCTTCAGCTCCTTCAGTCTTTCCCCTTACTCCTCCATTGGGGTCCCCATGCTCAGGCCAATGTTTGGCTGTAAGCATCTGCATCTGAATTGATCAGGCTCTGGCAAAGCCTCTTAGGAGACAGCTATGTAAGTCTCCTGTGAGCAAGTACTTCTTGGCATTAGCAATAGTGTCTGGGTTTGGATTCTGCATATGGGACAGATCCTCAGGTGGGACAGTTTTTGGATGGCCTTTCCTTCAGTGTCTGCTTCTCTCTTTGCCCCTGTATTTCCTTTAGACAGGAGCAATTCTGGGTTAAAATTTGGCAATAGGTGGGCAGCCCCATCCCTGAACCGGAGGCCATGCCTAACCTCTGGATATGGTTCCTACAGGTTCTCCCTTCCCTTTGTTGTGTATTTCAGCTAATGTTATCCCCATAGGGTCTTGGGAATCTCTTGCTTTCCTGGTATCTGGGACTATCTGGTGCCTACTCCCAGATCCTCATCTCCCATTGCTACACACTTCTGATCAATTTCCTGACCCTCTGTACATCTCCTCTGTCTCCTCCCATACCAGATCCTGCCCCCCATTTTCTCCCTCCCCTTCCTCTCTTCCCTACAAGTCCCTCTCACCCTTTACCTCCCATGATTATTTTGTTCCCCCTTCTATGTAGGACTGAAGCATCCTCACTTTGGTCTTCCTTTTTCTTGAGCTTCATATGATCTGGGAGCTATATTTTTGGTATTCTGAGCTTTTTGTCTAATATCCATTTATAAGTGAGTATATACTGTGTGTGTTCTTTTGTGACTAGGTTACCTCACTCAAGATGATATTTTCTACTTCCATCCATTTGTCTGTGAATGTCATGAGGTCATTGTTTTTAATAGCTGAGTAGTACTCCATTGTGTAAATGTACCACATTTTCTATATTCATTCCTTTGTTGAGGGACATCTGGGTTGTTTCCAGCTTCTGGCTATTATCAAAAAGGTTACTTTGAACATTCTGGAGCATGTCCTTATTATATGTTGGAGCACCTTTTGGGTATACACCTAGGAATGGTATAGCTGGGTCCTCAGGTAGTACTATGTCCAGTTTTCTGAGGAATAGCAGAACTGATTTCCAGAGTGGTTGTACCAGCTTATATTCCTACCAGCAATGGAAGAGTGTTCCTCTTTCTCCACATCCTCACCAGTATCTGTTGTCACTTGAGTTTTTGATCTTAGCCATTCTGACTGGTGTGAAGTGGAATCTCAGGGATGTTTTGATTTGCATTTCCCTGAAGACTAAGGATGTTGAACATTTCTTTAGGTGCTTCTCAGCCATTCTAGTTTCCTAAGTTGAGAGTTGTTAGCTCTGTACCACATTTTTTAATAGGCTTATTTGGTTCCCTGGAGACTAACTTCTTGAATTCTTTGTATATATTGGACATTAGCCCTCTATTGTATTTAGGGTTGGTAAAGATCTTTTCCCAATCTGTTGGTTTCATTTTGTCCTATTGACAGTGTCAGGGTCCTTTCTCAATACTATGCTTAAGTAACATGATTTTAATCAAAATACCAGCAAGAGTTTTCAGTTTAATACATATTATGAATGAAAATTTCATCTGAAAGTATGAAGAGGAGTAAATACTGAAAAATTCAAGCATTCAGTGAGTAATTTTCTTGGGGGAGTTCATATAACCTTCTAGGATAAAGAGGATGTAAGAAAAACGCAGTCCATGGAAACAGAAAAGTTTAAGAATGAGAATAGTTATATATTGCAAGTATTTATAATCTGATAGCCTCAATATTACAAATAACAAGGACAAATAATATTTACAATGTTAAATCATGCTAAGATAATTAGCTAACTTTTTAAAATTATTTTACACAGAATCCTAACCTCACTTCTCATTGTAAAATTAATTTCGAGTGCTTTGTTATTACAAGTTCTAAAAATAGTTTAGTATTCATTTAATCTCAGAAAGATCTAGTGGTTTATTTTATTACAATCTATAAAGCTACATTCTAAAGCAAAAGAAAATGATGAACTAGAATGGAGAAAAAATAGTGTGTACAAATAGAGGATAAAGATAATAGAAAATATTTATAACACATGGTAAGGAGAGTAATTATTTTTATTTTATCAGATATTTTTTTCAAGTCAGTCTTTTAATAGTTTGATGCATGTCTTAGTAATGATGACAGTAGCAATCTTGATAAACTAACTGATGCTATCTAATAGATAGATGGATGGTCATGATACATTTTACCAGTAATTTCCTGGTTGCTGTAGGAGTAATCAACTTCTAAGATAATGAAGAAAAATCTGTAATATATACATTTTATAATATATATATGAAATATATACATTAATGAGATACTGCTCTCTGGAGAATTCCATAAACAATCACTGTACTTTTATTATACAAATAAATAGATGTTTAACTTAGGAACTTAATAGGTTAAACCTGAAGAAAGATCTGAGGAATGGCTTTACCAGCGTCTTTCTAATATCCATGGCCTAAGCAATGTTAGTGAAGCCTGGCGTTGGATAGAGTCATTGAAGACTAAATAACACAAATAGAACAGTGAGAAAATATTCTCTTCATGAACTGAAATTCCACAACTAAGGAACAACTGCATTTACCACTAATGAGTAGCACTGTCAAGTGTTCCTTATGTCTTACAGAATGTATTATTTTTCATTACCTGAGGCCATCTTGACTACTACTGAATGCTATAAATGTTATCATTTCAAACTTAAACTTTTAAGAGGTGTGTACTGATGGAATGGAGGTACTCACTAGTGGCATGCCTGTAAAGGAGGTATTGTAGAACTGGCCCATTTCTGTTTCTTTAATTTCTTCACTATGTGGTTGTCACCCTCCTCTGCCACATTCTTCCACCATCTTGTACTTCCTGGTCACAACAGAAATCTGCTGAAGTCTCTGAATCTGCAAGATATGGAGGCCTAGACCATTTTGTTTGTTTTTAACTACCTGGGTATGATGCTCTGTGCTCCCACCATAATCGAGGATAAAGAGTCTGGCAGCAGGAGCAGGCACATAGAGGTTGCACATCCTAGTTGCAAGTAAGATAAGGCAGAGTTGTATAGCACAAATCTTACAATGCAATTACTGACAAAGAAAGTTTTAACCAAAGCAATGGGATATCCTCCAGTCAAAGATGCTTGTTATATGAATTCATGTCTTCTGAGGATCCTATATTCTTTGCCTTGTCATACTCAGTCCCTGACTAAGAATAGCTGTTCACACAAGTAAGGCAGAAACTCAAGCATTTTGATATGTCCCACCCATCATCAACATCAGGATATGATGCTCCCATGCTGCCTACTTGATCAGATAGATTTCTTCATTTTTTTTGTTTTTGTTTTTATTCAATATTGTATTTATGTACATTATCATGAAGAGTCAAGCTTAGGCAATGGTGCTACACAAAATAGGCTGGGACTTCCTTCATCAATAAACAATGAAGATAATTATAATCTATCTATCTATCTATCTAACTATCTATCTATCTATCTATCTATCTATCTATCATCTATCTACATCTTAGGGTTTTATTGCCATGAATAGACACCATGCCCAAGGCAATTCTTACAAAAGGACAATAGTTAATTGGGGCTGGCTTACATTTTCAGATGTTCAGTCCAGTATCATCAAGACAGGAGCATGGCAGCATCCAGGATGGTGCAGGAGATGCTGAGAGTTCTATATCTTTATCTGAAGGCTCCTAGCAGAAGACTGGCTTCCAGGCAGTTAGGACTAGGGTATAAAAGCCCACACCCTCAGTGACACACCTACTCCAACAGGGCCACACCTTCTAATAGTGCCACTCCCTGGGCCATGCATATTCAAACAATTACAATATATACATATACACACATGCATATACACACACACACACACACACACACACACACACACACACACACATTTCTCCCAAGCCAAACCAATTTAGACAGTCCCTTCACTGAGACTTTTATCCTGGGTGATTATAGTTTGTGTGTAGTTAACAACAGTTAAGGCTAGCCATCACAGCCGCATTTGGGAAAGGTCTAGTAAAAATATGGTGAGGGGGCCAAAGTTGAAACAGAGAAGAGTTAAACAGCTGTACTTTCCAGTTTCTCCTGAAGAGAACTCTGAACCACCCTCTTTGCTTTCTTGACTGAAACAGAACAAACCAACCAGAAAAACACAAAGTGATTAGTATTGTGGAGGAAGAAACAGCCTTGCATATGGACCATTAACTGTAAGCAGAAAGATTGGACTGTTTGAGGACCAGTCACATTGTGAGATGAGAGATTCTTTGCTTGGAAGCTTTATTTCCTCCACCATTGTAAAGACTGTGTCTTGAAGTATGCTTGGTTGTCAAAAGTGTTAACGTCTCCATGCCAGACAGAAAATGTGTATAATCCTGAGGGTGATAGGTCATCTTATGTTACATCTTATATACATTAATATCTGTATTTTCATTGTAAAAATTATTTTGGCAAATTCTTAAGTATAAATATTTGGAAATAAAATTGTAGTCCTTAACTGTGGAGAGTGTATACATCTGTTTGCATGTCTTTGCAGGTGTGTGCCTGTGCTTGTACATGAAAGTTCAGGAGTCAATGTTGAATGTCTTCCTCTATGCCTCTCTGCCTTATTGTTTTTAACGTTTTATTGTTTGAGAATTTCATACATGCAAACAATGTGTTTTGATCAAATCCATCCCATGTTATATTTTTGGCTGAAACTATGGGCAAGTCTCTGTAAGTCCTCCTACCTCTAAACTTAACACTAGCATTATAGAGATACACTGTGCCCAGCTTCTTATGCGAGTGCTTCAGATTAGAATTAAGCTCGTGTTTGCACGGCAAGCACTTTATCCACTAATACATCGCTCCATGTGTACTTTTATTCTTTTATGCAGATTTTACTCACACTTTAATGATACTTGCTTTGAGGATATTCTTATAGTGTTCATTTTTGTAGGAAATGAACATATAGCCAAAATATCAAAAATCATGTTTGCTGGTGGGTGGTTTTCTTTGTTTGCTTGTTTGTTTGTTTTACAAATTTTTACATTATTTTAATTATTGCCAGATAAACTCCCTGTATTACAGTTTTCAAAAATAGGTAAGAACTCAATATGTGATACATATTGACTGATATTTATTTATATTTGGATTTCTTTATATTTTTGAGGTCAAGAGTGTTTGAATAGGTGTGTGCTGACAGTAATCTACAGCGCCGGAAGTAATGGGATTTTTATAGACTGAACACCCTTAGAAATTTCACTCACTCCCAACCTTGATGAACTGTCATAATAATTGATTGTATTAACGGAAATAAATAGCTAAATTTGCTTTGCCTTCACAATGACCCTGTTCCATTTGACACGGATGAGGAATAAGGTTACTTCACACTGCCCCAGTCAGGTCAAGGCTCAGAAAAAGCCTTGGCTCGTGCCTTTAATTCAATCCCGCAGACAAGAGGATGAATCGGCATTGTCAATGTCTCTCTCTTTGGCGTGGGTACCAAATAACCTTGCTTCACTTCCTTGTTTCTCCCGGATAAGGCTTTTGGCAGTACACTGCTTACTTTCAGTTACGGAAGTTACACAGTTTAAAGAGTGAACAGTAATTACAAGCCATTAAACTCAGAAGGCCACCCGCACAAATGATCGTTGTGAAGAGGACATAGCCTTCAAGTTCAGTAAAGGGTGATTACCAGAGCATTTTAGTGGCGCGCTGGTGAAGGGGAGGGAGAAATGGCTCTGGAAATGTGCTAAGGCAGCAAACGTCCAAAAACACAGTTAGACACAGCAGTGGCTACATTGATTATGCCAGCAATGATTTAGTGGGGTGCCTCACACTTGCCGTTACACAAAGTGCCATAATAGGTTTTTAAAAAATACTCTGTTCTACTTGCTGTGTCCAGCTTAAACCACAGAGGTGTCACTTACACCATTATTCCATATTGGGTGGGAAAACATCTAGTCCGTTGGAACTGGAGTCCTTTTCTCCTGTGGCTCTGGATTCAGTGCTTGAAGAAATATCTGTTTTCCCCTTTGCCAGAACATGACTCTCCTTTGTTTAAAACACATCTTAAAACTCACCCCTCCCAGAACCTTTCCTGATTAATTGCATCCAATTACTTGTATTCAGCATCTTCTCTCTGTAAATGCTGCATTAAATTATATTTCTGACATGTTCATTTGAGAGGAGTTTTAAAATACAAATATATAATATTACCTTCAACTAGCATGAATATATGTCTAGATGATAAGGGCATAGCCACCTTTATTGCGAGATTATTAATTGTCACTAAGCTAAGACTTTTTATTTTTTACTTTTTGTCACCTGACAAAAGCGAGATTACAAATTCTTTGGCCACAAGGGGGCATGACTTCTGATACAAAACAAGAAGAAAATGATCTGTGTGTTTTGCTTTACCTTTTTTTCGCTGAAGACAGGTTAGGGTTAGGACTTTTGTTTTTTAAATTTTTGCTGGTACTGTTCTCTACATAATGTATTTCACAGGAGGCAAAAGAGACTAAAGACTCACCTCTCTCTCAAGCCAGATTCTGCTTTACTTCAACCAGAGTGCATGACTTAGTATGATAATGGTCGTGTATTTGAAAGAGTCAAGCAGGGCACACAATGTGAGCAAGTTGTGATTGTCAAATGTAGCATTTTCTATTGGCTCCTACTGAGGCTTTTGGCTTCTTTTACATAGTTTCTTTTTAATGGGGTCTATCTGTTGCTAAGAGATTGTTCTTTAATGAGGGGTGATACTTATACTTTTCTGTATGTATAAAGGAGACTATTTAGAATGTAGTTTGTAATTACACTGTTTTTATAAAGAGATTGTAGGGTCTTCAAAATCCATGACTTTGCTAGCTCCGGGTAGTTGGCTAGGACTTCAGTATTAGGCATGGTTTCCCACTTGTTGAGAGGGCATTCTGACCAATCATAGAGCTGTTGGTTACTATCAGGTTATGCATGCCATTGTTTTATTTTTAGGAATTTGTGCCTTGATAGTAATTGTTTTAATTAAAAGACAACCAACATAAGTATCTAAACAAGATCTGAACAAGGTTGACTGCAACAGATACTCTAACAAGGAAGGATGAATCTCATGGGACTCCAACCTTGGACAAAGAACTGAAGGCAACTAAGGAATACTGAGAATGGGGGAAGTACTCTTCCCACAGAAGATTCCCTCTCCTATTGGTTATGCAACACCATGTTGGTATCCCTGAAATCAAAAACATACTAGTAACACTAGGAGGGAAAGAAGTTTATATTTATTTATTTATTTAGGAAAAAGTACATATTGACAATTAAAGAAAAGGAGGCCATAAATTTAAGAGAGAGCTGCAGTGGGTAGATTCATAGAAGTGATTGAAGAAAAAGGGGAGAGAATACACTTTAACTTCAAAATTACAAATTATGTGCATATATATATATATATATATATATATATATATATATTTCTATATAAACAAAGATACACATTTTCCTAAATAAATAAATAAATATAA
>NW_021604613.1:20740619-20744230 GCF_004785775.1 Grammomys surdaster
CACACACACACACACACACACACACACACACACACACACACACGTCTTAACCCTAACCCCAACCTTTAGAACTTCAGAATAAAACCTGGTCTAATGTCATTATGCTGCTCCTCTGTTCTGTAACACTGTTGCTTACTGGAAGGCACAGATTTGGTTAGTAGGTAGGATTGAAAATATTTAACAGTCCGAGTGGTTAATACTGTATGAGTGTCCCATTACTTTTATAACAAAAGACTTGATGGCTTAAAGAGCAACAACAAACTGATTATCTGATAAGGGTTGAACCCTGTACAGTAAAACTAAGAACTTTTCCTGAATCATTTCTTCAAAGTTCACAGAATTGCATCTTCCTTGAATTATCACTTTGCCTATTTTGTTCTTTATTGTGGAGCAATTTCTCTTTATCCCCCTCTTGTTAGAGAGCTGTAGTTATCCTCACAGACACCCACACGACACAGTTTCATTTCCTTATTTCAAAATCCTTAGCTTAAGCGCACCTACAAAGTCCACTTAACATCACCATCACCAAATGTAATAATATTTTCAAGTCCAGGATTTAAGATGTCAGGGTCATTATCTACCCTGCCATCCTAAGTAATGCTGCACTTTACTGCCCTCTTTTTAACTTGTAAATAATCACAGCCAACTCGGGACATTGTGATAGTGATATTGGCAGATTTGTAGGTGTCTGGTAGGGACCTAGGTTCTTCTAAACTGAAAAACTAAATTGGTCATAGACATAGATGGTATCAAACCAAGCACTGTGTCTTTGAAATGGAAAATAATTTATGTAATGAACAGTTTATAAAACTAGAAACAGAGTTGATACTTAATATATTTAAATATAGACTCAAGCATGAGGATTAAGAGAAAGAGTGGTATTCAAAAGAAAGTACAAAGCACACCTAGAAACATCGGAGCAAGGCTCTTACAGAGGAGAATCAGAAGGTAGCACCTACCCAAGTATGAATAGGAACTCCTCAATGGACAGTACCAGGGCATCGAGTTTTATAACATGTATAGAACTTTGGTGGGTTTTGATGTTGCTATAATAAAGGCAATTCTAAGGAACCTAATAAGTTGATTGGATGGTTTTTGAAGGATTCCTGATAGGATTACAAAAAGTAGATTCCCCAGAAGGCAGAAAGTTAGCATATTCTACTGCTAACAAATGTACCATTCTTGTCAAGAGTCTATGGAGATGCATGGAAAAAGAAAAAAAATGAGGTTTGTCCAAAGGCAAATACAGTCAATCCTTAAGTGAGTTCCCTGTTAGTTCAACATCAAATAGATATATGTGAAGAAAATATTATTTCTAAGCTAGTAACCACCACATATATATATATATATATATATATATATATATATATATATATATATATAATTTATTGGAACAATTTATAGGCTATAGACCCAGGAGGCTGAGTGTTTCTGCTATATAAGCTGAAATCCTGAAGAACCAGGCTCCAGTGGATGTGCTGGCAAGTAAATATAAGCAGGCAAATAATGAACAAGTCTTCCTCCAGTAGAAGTTTTGGCCCAGGATAAAACCCAGAGCTCTTCAAATGTGAACCATGTATATGCTGACTCTAGTGACATCTACATTTCAATTGAAAAATGTAAGAGAGGATATTTAATATACAGTGCACCTCAAGGTGGCTAAACATTTTGTTTATAAAAGCCTCAGAGTCTATACTTAAGATCTAAAAATTTTTTTCAGGGTGTGAATGTTTTATAAATTTATTTTATATAGAAATATTGTGATTCCTAGAAAATAGAATCTCACAGCAAACTCCCTGTTCCCCTGGCTTTTAATCTTTCTGCCCTCTCTTCTGCAATGATCCCTGAGCCTTATGAGTGGGAGTTGTACTATAGCTTTGTCTACTGGGACTATGCTTCACAACTCTGCATTTTGATTTGTTGTGGGTTTTTTTGTAATGGTCTTCGCCTGTTTCAGAAAGTGGTTTCTTTGATGCAGAGATGAGAACTATACTTTTCTGTGGCTATATGTGCAAATATTTAGGGTGTATTTAGGTTTTGTGTTGGTTTGGTAAAGTGTCAGGTGAAGTTGCTTCTCCAAGATCAGTGACTTCATTAGCCCTTGGTAATTGGCTAGGTTTCTCGTACGGGACACAATGGCTCTTCTGTTGACTGAGTAGAGTATTAAGTTCAATTAGAGAGCTGTTAGAGTATTAAGTTCATTTAGAGAGCTGTTGGTTGTGGCCAACATAAGCATGCCACCACCAAACCCTTAGGATTATTATCCCATGCTGGTCCTTTAAACGCTCCCTAAAAAGAACAAGCATGACATAATAATAGGTGCCATAGCTGGGTAAGACTGTTGGTTGCTTCCATCTGCAAACTTACATGGTATTTTATGCCACCATGAGAGCTTGTTCTCAGAAAGGAGGCATGGAAGTCAGTTCCAACTTAGGGGTCTCTGAGCCCTGTGTCTGAAGTGCATGGTGTCTTGAGAAATGGTGATTTAAGACCTTCTACCTCAGGGGTGAGGACAGGTAACTAAGAACAATAACAATAGCATGTAATGTTTTAGGGGACTCTTAGAGAACCTTGACCAACAACTCAAAGGAGAGCTTCTCATGCCTGGTGTCAGAGTTTTTGTTCAATCGTTCTTGGCTCTTGGAGGACCATTTTTCAGCCCAGATGAGAAATTTTAATTTAAACTATATATATGCATATTTATATACCAACTTATGTCATAGGTATTTTTAGGTAATTAATAATGTGGTTCATAATGACTTTATCAGACAGCTTTACTTTCATTTATCTGCCTCTTCCTTTCATTTGAAACTCTCTTCCCTCTTCCTTCCTAATTAAATCCACCCCACCTTTCCCATTTCCCCATCGGATCATTAGTACTCAACTACTCTCCTCTCGAATGGCCCCACCATCTTCACACCCTGGCAATAAACCCTTTATGCTTTCCTGGTTGGTATACCATTTTAAAGTTAGAAAAGAAAATATAGCTCTTAATTATATTGCTTCTCATCTATCCAACTAATAGCTCAAAGGTTATAGATAATACAATAGAAAAATAGAATTTTGTATCTTAGAAAAATATTCTATAATAAATTATGTAAACTTTCCATTTTGTTTTGTCATTAAGCTTCATGGAAAATGTGAAGAAAATATAGGACCACTTTAGTTCTATTCTTCTATTGGTACCCAGTAACACAACATTGAAGAAAACTTATTTTCCCTTTCTCATTAGATACCAGTTGCATATAGCTCCTTGATTAGGGGTGGAACTTTCTGTTCACTTCCCTTTGCTATGCTGGAATTTTTGTTTGGTTTCAATCTGTACAAGTCTTGTGCTTGCTGTCACAGTTTCTGTGAGTTCAAGTGTGCTGACTTCTTTCTTGATTTGCAACACTTTCTAAAGGAAGTCCAACTTTTAAGTCAGATAAAAGAAACCAGCTTCTTCCCAGCCCCAACCCATTAGCCTGTCACTTCCTAACCCCTATGATGACCTTGAGCATGAGGAGGTTCCAGCAATGTAATCTGATTTCTCCAATCTAACACACACACACAGAGAGAGAGAGAGAGAGAGAGAGAGAGAGAGAGAGAGAGAGAGAGAGAGAGAGAGAGAG
>NW_021604613.1:20754230-20857766 GCF_004785775.1 Grammomys surdaster
ATATGTATATCTTTTTTCAAGACAGTCAAGCCCTCTATTTTTTTATAAACATGCTGGAGTTTATTGTTTGTCATTCTTAGCCATTGGGTAGATACACTTAAGACTATTACGAGGTCTCATCATTCACCAATAAGAATGATTGAGATTAAGAATATAATGGCAGGGTCCACCTGGGGTACAGCCAGCAGAGGTGAGCTTCGAGCTGTCCACTGATCTCCATTGTCTGACTCATGATGCTACCTGCCTTCCCAAGCAGAACTGAAGGGCCCCAGGAACATCCAGGTTAGATGTGCTACTGTAAAATGATCATTATATTAATGTAGATTCATAAAGTTAGTAAGACAGCAGTTATTCTTTTTTTTATAATTTATTTTTTCTCAAATCGTAATTCATTCACACAGGGGTTATAAACACAGAAAAGGCAGGATGTGGGGAAGGGAATGATACTGGAGTGTGGGTGTTCAGGGGGAATACAGATATCTTCAGAACCGGGTATCGGCTGGGTGAAGGTTCAGGGGACAAGTCACTATGACTCTGCCTATGACTTGCTTGTCCTTATCTAAGTTGGTATTGTCGCCAAGGCTACCTATTTACAAGGTCTATGACTACTCAGGCTGGTAAATTTCCACAAAAGCTGCCTGTTTACATTAGCTTATAGCCATCTGTTTCAATGTTTTTCCACTGAGACCCAAGACTTGGTGTTAGTATACATGTATGACAGGCCTATTGCTGATTTTAGGCCTATGGCTGATTTTAGGCCTTCAGTGTGTAAGCAGGGATGTCCCTGACATCTCCTCCCTTCTCTAAGTATAGAAGGGCTGTGGCAATTTTAAACTTGTGAAGGCAGGGATAGAGGCCTGACCTCCAGTATTTGAAGGGGACCTTGTAATGGCTCCAGTCCCCCTGTTGTTGTCCAGTGAGGCATGAGGGCCATACCTGTCCCGATGTCTTTTTCCTGGAGAGGGGATTCTTTTGACATCAACCCCTATGCAGTCAGGCTTGTCCCTCAGGGAACCCAGATAGATATTTTTATCTTTTATTGATATTCCCTTGCAGTGCTTAGCCTCGCAGCCTAAGCAAGAATTCAGATCGCCTGTCAGAGGGGGTTCTGGGTGGCCCCTCTCTGTTTGGTCTAGGGGCAGAAGTCCCCCTCAAGCCCTCTATTTAAAAGGGATGAATGTTATTCTATACAAACTGATTCCCAGAAATCCTCAAACCAGAAAAAGAATTCTAATCTCTTTTGTGCATCAGAACTGTTTTTAATTTACTGAACCATCTCACTCCTCTGTCTTAAACACACCTCCATACCATGTCTCATCTAGGGTTATATGTATATTCTGATGAAACCGGCTGTCCATTGTCCTCCATATGGGAAAGCCATGAGTTAATTTTCTTCCTTTACTGTGCTCACTAAATGAGCACTTCACCAAGTTGTCACATTTCAATAAATTGACGCTTCTTTTGAGGACAATTTCTCCTAAGACTCCTGTGCTTATTCCCATTCTCCATGCATTATTGCTTTACTCTGTTTCTAGACATTATTTGCTATCAAACCTGTTTCTTATAACATATCTGGGTCCCTATCTGTCATCATTCCAATTGCATACTTTTGTCAGGTTAATAAACTCAGGCAAGCTCTATAGGTATAAGCCTAGAACTGCTATTTATTAGAATTTTTATCTCAAGAAATTTAATTTCTTTCTGATTTTTCTTTCATAAAATGTACTCAGTCTTTTAGGGGATAAATTTTTATGAAACATTAATTGATTGGCAATGGTTCTAGGTCCTGTAATGAAGGAACCAAATCTCTGTTGTTTTCAGAGGTTATTTTCTGGTAGTGGAAGGCAAAGATGAAACAAGTACAAAATAACATGAGAACAATAATTTTAGATGCTCATTAAGTTCTCTGTAGAAACTATATTGAGATGGGATTACATAAGATGTTCCTGTAGTTTGGGAAAAGAGAATTTGTTTAATTATCTTAGATTTGGTAAGCAATCAAAAAGATCTCCTGATATTTTCTGTAAAATCCACTAAAAGAATATATTTGTCACAGTACAGTCATGAGCAGATGGGGGAGGAATCATTCAAGGAGGTATACAGTAACTGCAAATGTCTTGAGGTGAGAAAGAGTTTGATTGGAAGAAAGATCAGTGTAGCTAGACTGACAGGTGAATGAAGTCAGAGAGGGGAAGATGGCAAGGCACTCAGGGAGTTAGTCTCTGCTTGCCCAAGACCTTCTGGAACATGAAGTGAGTCCATTTGACAGCTAAATGCAACAAAAACAAATGGAGAAATTTAAACTGTGTGCTTAACTAATCTATTTTGTCTCTATAAAAATAACCCCGATAGCAAGGAATAATGAAAAGAAGACAAAGATATTACTGATCACACTAACTATAAAATAAGTAGAGATAAGGTAGAGTGGTTGTGGTGGACATCCTGAAGAGTGTGCATAGATTTCTATGGTTTTCAGTGGTGATCCTTCGTGCTTTGTTTTACAAAGGCAAATGAAGATAATGAGAATTGTATATTATTTTTAATATATGGGCCCCACCATCTTGAGTGATGGTGACATAACTCTAATTAACTGAAAAAGGTTCAAAAGAAATCACTTTTATGAAAGGACTCTAGAATTTGACTTTGAACACATCAATCATGAAGTTCTTAAGAAATATTCAACTGGATTCCTGAGCATAAATGTATGAAAAGGGAAATCTGGATAGCAGATGCTTGAGTTCAGGAGAGCAGGTAAGACTCCTGAAATAAATTTGCAGCTGTCATAGGTACTGGATACTATATAGGCACACAACTTAGGAAGGCATGGAACTGAGTCCTTGGGCATTTAAAATATAGATTCTAACTGCGGAAAGGGCTAGGGAAGTTGAATACTACCAGAAATACAGCAACATACATGTCTAAAGGAGAGTTTTACAAAGGAAAGAACAGTCAAATAGGCTCAATATATTATATATGCAACAATGTATGTTTTAGGAGATCTTGACAAACACTAATTTAGTGGAGAGCAGGGTGAAGTGGCAGCAGGATTCGCAGATATAATTGGTTATGTCATTGTATCATTCATAGTGTTACAAGAAGTTGGAGGAACAAGAATTTGCATAAGAAAATGTGTTAGGAAAGGAAAAGGTAGCAACTAGCATTTTTGGTGAGGTTGATAAACAACAAAACAGATATGCAGATATACCAAGAAAGAAAGCGTGCTACTATTGTCAAAAGACAAAATTACAGCAAATGACATAGATCTAGTTGGGTCTTACTTGCAATTCATGAATCCAGGAAGCCCATACCCTACAATATAGATGGTGAGCTCCTCCTAAATAATAGCAGTCAGGTAGGAACATAGAAGGACAAGAGCAGGAAAGGCTGATGCACTAACGAAGAGTATTTTATAAGGAAAATGTACTAAGTAGTATCTGCTTCCTCATTGTTTCAGTTTGGTGTATTCTATGGCGTTTTGCCATAGTCTTTGGATTTGGGCTAGTCTTTTGGAGTCTAGTACAGAATCTCAGTTTACAATAATGGTCTTTCTTGATTTTTTTAACACTGTAAATTCCATGAATTATTTGTGCAATTAAGACAATGCTTTATATAAAATTATACTGTAGCCCCCCCTTTCTTCTTCATGGTGATAAGGAAGTAGTAAAAAATAAATAAGGCATCTGGAATTTAAAAGCATTAGGAGGGAGTATGTTCAGCTCTAAATTCATAGGGACATTCTTTGTCCAGGGAAGTGACTCATCTAGTTCCAGGTTTCTAATTAATGAAACACTTGAGCTAGATTAAAAGCTGCTATCTTCTAAAAAGACAAGACAAGAAATTTACCTAAACTTCTTCTATTGTTCTTTATTTGCTCTGTACTAACTTTGCAGTGACATTTATGTAATCCTTACTTATATGCAAATTTATGTTAATGACATAGCTGATGCTTAGAATCTAAATTGACAATGCAGTAAAAGCAATGTATCCTGATGAAAGTTTTGTTAATAATGGCTTTTCAGAAAGGAATCTTGAAATATCAATGGAATTAGTCATAGACCCAGTGTGTTCAGTTCATGTTGATTGAGTCCATGGGGATTTTATTTTATATTCATTTTCCATCAATGAGCTTAAAATAGATGTGAAGAAAGAGGTGTCTCAAAAAATATACTTTAAAACTTAATAGATACCACCCATTCATGACATTCAAAACTTTCTCCTCTCTTTTTTTCCTTAAGTGGCTAGAGAATAATGCAATTTAGTGTGATGCAATTTTGTTTTTATCAGTGATGGGGTAGCTTTTGAACTGATTTTAAATCCTAGACAAAAAGAACATTTCAGAATATTTATTCTGTAGAAACTGAATTTAATGTTAGTGTCTCATTGATATGGGATGCAAAGATACTTTCATTTCAGTGTTAATAGACATAAACTCAAGAAACAAAACCTGAGATGCCAGACTGAAGTGCTAATGGATGATTCTGCTCTCGAACAGGGCAAAGAAAAAGGGCCTAGGAAAGCAATATAGGCAAAGGACATAGAATACAGTATTGATGAAGCAAGAGATACCAATCTGCTCCAACTCAAAGTAAGACATAGGGCCTTGTACTGGGTTCTTGGAGTGGTCCATGATTTTGAAAGAGTGAATGATTGAAAGAATGAAAGACTGAAAACTTCCAGTCGTAGTAAGATTTTAAAGAAAATATTTTCTCAAAAGAAGATAGCCACACATACATAATTCGACCTCTAATAACAAACATAACAGAAAGCAACAATCACTTTTCCTTAATATCTCTTCACATCAATGGACTCAATTTCCCAATAAAAAGATATAGACTAATGGACTGGATATGTAAACAGGACCCAGAATTTTGCTGCATACAGAAAATGCACCTCAGTGACGAAAAGCAGACAGTACCTCAGAGTAAAAGTCTAGAAAACAATTTTCAAGCAAATGGTCCCAAGAAACAAGCTGGAGTAGCCATTCTAATATCAAATAAAATTGAGTTTCAACTAAAAGTTATCAAAAAAGATTAGGAAGGACACTTCATACTTGTCAAATGAAAAAATCTACCAAGATGAACTCTCATTTCATATCTATGCTCCAAATGCAAGGGGACCTTGCTGAGAAAGCATTTGACAAAATTCAACACACCATCATGGTAAAGGTCCTAGAAAGATCAGGAGTTCAAGGCCCATACCTAAACATAGTAAAGGCAATATACAACAAACCAGTAGTCAACATCAAACTAAATGGAGAGAAACTTGAAGCAATCCCACCCAAAATCAGGGACTAGACAGGGGTGCCCACTCTCTCCCTACCTATTCAATATAGTACTGGAAGTCCTAGATAGAGCAATTAGACAACAAAAGGAAGTCAAAGGGATACAAGTAGGAAAGGAAGAAGTCAAAATATCACTATTTGCAGATGATATGATAGTATATCTAAATCACCCCAAAACTTCCATCAGAGAACTCCTAAACCTAATAAACAACTTCAGCAAAGTAGCTGGATATAAAATCAACTCAAACAAATGAGTAGCCTTCCTCTCCTCACAGGATAAACAGGCTGAGAAAGAAATTAGGTAAATGACCCCCTTCACAATAGTCACAAATAATATAAAATACCTTGGTATGAATCTAACCAAACAAGAGAAAGATCTGTATGACAAGAATTCAAATCTCTGAAGAAAGAAATCAAAGATGTCAGAAGATGGAAAGATCTCCCATGCTCATAGATGGGCAGGATTAATATAGTAAAAATGGCCCTCTTGCCAAAAGCAGTCTACAGATTCAATGTAATCTTCATCAAAATCCCAATGCAAGTCTTCATATATATAGAAAGAGCAATTTGCAAATTCATTTGGAATAACAAAAAAACCCAAGATAGTGAAAACTGTTCTCAACAACAAAAGAACTTCTGGGAGAATCACCATCCCTGACCTCAAGCTGTACTACAGAGCAATAGTGATAAAAATCTGTACGGAATTGATGCAGAGACAGGCAAGAAGATCAATGAAATAGAATTGAAGACCAAGAAATGAACACATATACCTATGGTCACGTGATCTTTGACAAAGTAGCTAAAATTGTCTAGTGGAAAAACGACAGCATTTTCAACAAATGATGCTAGTTCAACTGGAGGTCAGCATGTAGAAAAATGCAAATTGATCCATTCTTATCTCCTTGTACAAAGCTCAAGTCCAAGTAGATCAAGGACCTCCACATAAAATCAGATACACTGAAACTAATAGAAGAGAAGGCGGGGAAGAGCCTTGAATACATGGGCACAGAGGAAAAGTTCCTGGACAGAACACCAATGGCTTATGTTCTGAGATCAAGAATTGACAAATGAGACCTCATAAAATTGCAAAGTTTCTGTAAAGCAAAGGACACTGTCAATAGGGCAAAACAGATACCAACAGATTCGGAAAAGATCTTTATCAATCTCACATCTGATAGAGGGCTAATATCCAGTATATACAAAGAACTCAAGAAACTGGAATCTAGACAATAAAATAACCCTATTAAAAATGGGGTACAGAGCTAAACAACGAATTCTCAACTGAGGAAATTCGAATGGCCAAGAAGCACCTAAAGAAATATTCAATATTCTTAGTCATCAGGAAAATGCAAATCAAATCAACCCTGAGATTCCACCTCACACCAGTCAGAATGGCTAAGATAAAAAACTCAGGTGATAGCAGATGCTGGTGAGGATGTGGAGAAGAGGAACCCTCCTCCATTGTTGATGGGAATGCAACCTAATACAACCACCTTGGAAATCAATCTGGCGGTTCCTCAGAAAATTGGATACAGCATTACCTGAGGACCCAGCTATACCACTCCTGGGCATATACCCAAAAGATGCTCCAACACATAACAAGAACACCTGCTCCACTATGTTCATAGCAGCCTTATTTGTAATAGCCAGAAGCTGGAAAGAACCTAGATGTCCTTCAAAAAAGTAATAAATATAGAAAATGTGGTACATTTACACAATTGAGTACTGCTCAGCTATTAAAAACAGTGACTTCATGAAATTCTTAGGCAAATGGATGGAACTAGAAAATATCATCCTGAGTGGGGTAACCCAATCACAAAAGAACACACATGGTATTCACTCACTGATAATTGGATATTAACCCAAAAGCTCACAATACCTAAGATACAACTCACAGACCACATGAAGCTCATTAAGAAGTAAGACCAAAGTGTGGGTGCTTAGGTCCTTCTTAGAAGGAGTAACAAAATACTCATGGGAGCAAATACTAAGACAAGTGTAAAACAGAAACGGAAGGAGAGGCAGTCCAGAGACTGTCCCACCTGGGTATCTATCACATGTGCAGTCATCAAAGGCAGACACTGATGTGGATGTCAGGAAGTGCATGCTGATAGGAGCCTGATATAGCTGTCTTCTTAGGGGCTCTGCCAGAATCTGATATATACAGAGGCAGATGCTCACAACTAACCATTGAACTGATCAAAGAGTTCCCAATGGAGGAGATAGAGAGAAGACTGAAAGAGCTGAAAGGGTTTGTGGCCCCATGGGGAGAGCAACAATATCAATCCTCCAGAGCTCCCAGGCTCTAAATCACCAGCCTAGGAGCACACAGGGAGGGACCCATGGCTCCAGCTGTATATGTAAGGGAGGATGGACTTGTAGGGCATAGGTGGGAGAGGAGGTCCTTTGTCTAGTGAAGACTGGATGTTCCAATGTTGAGGAATTCGAAGGCAGGGAGGTTGGAGTAGGTTGGTGGGTGAGGGCACACCCTCATAGAAGCAGGAGAGGAGATGGTATAGGGGATGTCTAGGGAGTGGGAAATGGGAAAGGGATAACATCTGAAATGTAAATAAATGAAAAAGCCAATAAAAAAAGCCAAATATTTTCTCTAGGTTTTAAGAAACACTTTTTTTTTTTACATTCAAGAAAGAGATAAAAGACCAGCTCATTCAAAGGATATGATGATATTGCCCTGTCCCTTGTAGGTTTTGTCCTTGTGATAGGAGTAGAATAAGGATTAAATGTAGTCACAAACTATATGTTTCTGACAAGGGAGTGACTTGATTGAACTTTCATTGATAATGATAAAAGACCTCAAAGCTCTAAAATCTAGTAGTATGTTGACCCTACAACAAGCACCCTATCCTCTATCTATCTATCTATCTATCTATCTATCTATCTATCTATCTATCTGTGTGTGCATATATATATATGTACAGTAAATATAAACACACACTATACATACATATACTTATGTGTGCATGATGTATAATCTCCTTTAGGTCATTGTCTCTTGAAAATTAAGTGGGAATTTTAGGAAGATATTCATTTTAATCCTGGCTACTAAGTCAATAACAGATTTGGTTTCCTCATTTGTGTTTCCCCTCTCATACATTTCTTAATGCACATTTATCTTTCTGACCACACATCATAGCTAGTTTCTGACTTGGTTTGTTTCTTTATATGTTTCACTGTAGCAGATGCAATGTTGTAATCAATGATGATCTTGTCTGGGCAGTTTTACTGGCTTCCACAGTTGCACTGTTGTGTGTCCTAAGCATGGATACACATGTTTAGATTTATTGTTATTTAAAAGGCTTTCATTTTCTGGATTTCTTTTCAAAAGTATTTATACATTGTTTATTGTGGCAATATCATATAAACACTATACAGCTTTCCCAACCATGATCCTATAGCAGCTGTGGTTCCTGTACAAAACCTACACAGATCAGACCAGACAAGACCCCAGCAGAGGTGGGGTAGATAATCTTCTTGTCTACATGAACAGTGGCACTGGATAGTTGCTGAAGAGGGGAAAGAACACTCTTGTTTGGGGATATGGCAAGAGGCACATTTCCCAAGCTACAATGGGTAAGCCCATGCATTTATGGACTCATAGGACTTAATGGTTATCAAACAAAACAGAACAAAACAAAACAAATAAACAAAAACCCAAAACCATGAAGTTTATAGGAAGGAAGGCTATAGGAGAGATATAAGAAAAATTTGGGAAAAATAGGAATAGATATTCACTATATTTCATTGCCTATACATATGAAATTCTCAGAATAATTTTAAAAACTAACTTGGTAATTCTACAAAAATGACTTAAAAATGTACTTAATTACATACTTTATAGAGAATATTCATTACATTTTTGGGTTCTGAAATTTTGAAACACATTGATACAAAATAAAATACATGCAAAAATCAGCAAAAGGAAAAAAAGAAGGAAAATAGCAAAAGCTGTATACACACTTGCACACACAGAGCTATTTGGGAGAACTGAGAGCAACCAAAATCAGGAAAGACACTGGAGAAAATTCATTTCTTGAAAGAATGAATGTTTTGTGAAAGCTCCTTTCTTATGATGTGCTGTAGTTAAAGCTCAAACAGAGAGATGCTGCTTTATCACCCGAGGAATCCATGCTGGAGCATGGAGTTCAAACGCAGTTGGCAATTGCAAGACGCTATACTAGAAATAAGAGAACAGTATTATCAGGAGCTCAAGAATCTACATCTGCCCCCTGAAGCCTTTGGAGGCCTCTGATGTGTGCACTAGGGGAGCATGCTCCAGGTAGTCCATAGGAATGTTGAAGGGGAGCTATGATTGAGCAAAAGCAAGTTCTGAGAAGAAATGTAGGGACTCTCTGGAGGGGAAGGAGCATCTGGCACCGGTTGTATCAAGTTAGAGAGACTCTTAGACTAAGCAAAAAATTAAAGCAGATAATTTTTTACACTGTCTAAAACCAGCTTTTGACAAGGTCAAAGGAACCTATTAGCTGGCAGAATGAAACTCAAGAAATTGTCAGAGAAAGATGAAAGAATCTAGACTCTAGTACACCAAAATAAGAAAAAAAAAATGGTCTAGGAGAAATAGATCAGAATGGCAAGTTATCTTCATATTAGAGTTGCCAGTCAAGGGAAATAAAATTGTCATGGTAAATGCAAAGTCAGATATACAGTGAAGAAACTTTGAGAGATGGACAGTTTGGGGTTGAAGATATGGTTCTGACAGAAGAGCTTGTTGTGTATTTCAACTCCCAAATAAACTCTGGGTGCAGGAGAACACTTCTGGATCCCCAACACAAAAGGATGGAAATTAGGGGATTGTGTTTTTTTTTCAAAGCCATCCAGCCTGACAGAAATGGCAGACTGCAGGATTAGTGAAGCGACACTATATCAAATAATAAGGTGAAGAATGATAGGAAGATTCCCAGTATCAATCTCTGTCTTCCACATGCAGATGCATTATACACCCATATATCTACTCATATATGCATATATCAAATATATAAAAAAGGGGAAACTTTAGAAAAATTCCCAAAAGAACTGGCTTGGAAATATGCAATTAGGAAATCAATATGGGAAATTGGAAACATTTTTCTTTTCTTTTTTTCTTTCTTTTTTCTTTTTTCTTTTCTTTTCTTTTTTTTTTTCTTTTTTTTGGTTTTTTTCGAGACAGGGTTTCTCTGTATAGTCCTGGCTGTCCTGGAACTCACTCCGTAGACCAGGCTGGCCTCGAACTCAGAAATCCGCCTGCCTCTGCCTCCCAAGTGCTGGGATTAAAGGCGTATGCCACCACCGCCTGGCGGAAACATTTTTCTTATTAGATATTTTCTTTATTTACATTTCAAATGTCATCCCCTTTCCCAGTTTCCTCCCTTGAAACCCCTATCCCATCGTCCCTCACCCTGCTTCTATGAGGATGTTCTTCCATCCACCTACCCACTCTCACCTCCCTGCCCTGGCATCGAGCCTTCACAGGATCAAGGGCCTTTCTTCCCATTGATGCCTGACAAGGCCATCCTCTACTACATAAGTGGCTGGAGCCAAATTAGAAACGTAACTGAAGAGTTTAATATCAAAAAGAGTAAACTGTGAAACCATGAACTCAATGACTAATTAAATAGAAATTAGCTAAACCATAGCATAGTGTCTTTCCTGTGATTGCATACCCAGCAAAATGCAACTTAAATAAGTATTTATTTTTGCTCAGTTTGACAGCATACTCCATCATGAGGGGAAAGTCAAGGGTGTAGGAGTAGGAAGCAGTTTGAGATTGCATCTTCTGAGAGCAAAGGCTGTTTCTCCTTTAATCAGACTAGGACCCTAGTTCATGGAAAGTTGACACCCACTTTTAGGCTTGGCCTTTCTACCTCAGTTTAACATAATCAGGATGATCCCTTACAGGTATGTATGGATACTATGTCTCCTAGGTCATGCTAGGTGTTATGAATTCGGTGATCAGTATTAAGTATCACAAATAAAGAGAGAAATTATCAGTAGACTCAGTTATATAAGGGACAGTATCAAATGTCTAATGAGCAAACAAACAGAAGTCTAGATAATGAAAGAACTGTTGGTAAATCAAATGTTTGGGAAGACTCACTGACATGAAGCTTAGCTCTGATTGGTCACAATTGCTAGTATCTCACCTAACTCTAACAGTGCTGGCACAAAGCTCCTGCAGCCTTGACTTACTTTCCCATCCTGATGGAGTATGCTGTTAAATGGAGCAAAAATAAATCCTTAATTAAGTTGCATTTTGCTAGGTATGCAATCCTAAGAAAGACACTATGCAATTGTTTGGCTAATTTCTATTTATCAGTCATTGAGTTCATGGTTTCATATTTTCTTTTTTTTGATATTAAATTCTTCACTTATGTTTACAATTTCCCATTCTGACTCCCTAATTGCTTATTTCGAAGCTAGTTCTTTTGACTAAATTTCACATAATGTATAATTATATTGTACTTAATAAGGCATGATGAGGACATTTTCAAATAAATCAGAATTCAGATAAAAACTGACATAGTAAGTTCCATTGATTACCAAAGATGAATACTAAATATCATCAATTATTCCTCAGTTTAAGGGAGAAAGGAGCAGAGAGCAAAGGGTCAAATAGCAAAAGAGACAAATGGAAAACAAATAGCAAGCTAGTAGTTTAAGTCCAATTAGGTTTGTCATCACATTAAAATTAGATAGGCAAAAGGTTATAATTAAAAGGCAGTTTATCAAATTGGATGAATAGTAAAACCAGCTATGTGCCTTTTAAGTGGACAATTTAAAAATAAAATCAGACTGGACTAAAAGAATAGAAAATAATCAGGAAAATACAAAATACTTGGGAATTGGTATGAGTAAGTATCACAGGAGACTTTAAGACATAGAGAGAATTTGTGTTAGGTTTAAAACACTATTACAAAACACCTAACACAGCCTAGGAAGGAGCGTTTCTGCTGGCAGGTCTCCTTCTGCTGACATTCCTTGTTTGCTGAGAGCCTGAGTTGAGGCACAGTGTTCATGCAGAAGCATGTGGCAGAGTAAAGACATCTCTTTATAGATAAGTAGAAAAGAGACACATGAAGACCAAAGGACTGAGGCAAGACATGCCTTTCAAAAATAGGCCCCCAGATGGTCAGATATTTCTTTCCTCCAGGCCCAGTCTGTTTGCTTGTTATTAATTGTTGTGTGTGTGTGTGTGTGTGTGTTTTGTTTGATATTTGTCTCCAAACTGAGAAATTTTTCGTTCGTGAATTGTGGAACAACAAGGAAGACAGAGCAGCCTGGGAGTCAAGGTTAGAAGTTGGTGATGAATAGGAGAAGAGATGTATTTTCAGGCCAGCTCTCTGGCTTTAGGGGATGGATATGTATGGAGACCAGGAAAAGAAATGAGTTGGAACAATAGTCCTGTAGGAGGGTCTTTTCTTGGAATGGGTGTACCCTTTCTGGGATTCAGGTGCTACTTATTTTCAGTCTTCCTGTTATTCTTAGGACAACTTCTAAGTTTCATGAAACTGATATGTCATTTAACGAGCAGATGGGATTAAAATGAAAATTTTAATTTCAGAGATTATCTGGTGGACGGTTACTCTGGTAGCCATTTTAGATCCAACCCAGATTCCTTGTTCATCAAAGGAGGAGTTTCTAATAGTAGGCATCCTATCCTCAAAGATAAATAAACTTGTTGGGTAGGAAGATCAGAAGTTGAACTAACAACTTGAGGGTAACACTTCCTAATAGTTCCATAGCCTCCTGCTTAGTACCCCTTGTTGGACTCCCAAGCTTTAGCACCAGAGTCTGTAGGAAATATTTCAAATTTAAATCAAAACCTCTGGCTGTCAATGTGTCCATCTAGAACAACTATTCATTAATCTGCCTATTTTACGTTTTGAGCTATTCTTTGAGAACTTCACATAACATACTTTGATCTTATTCTTTCCCCTCCTTAACTGCTCCCAAATCCCAGCCCTTTCCTCCCAACTCAACTTCATGTTCTTTCTTTCTCTTAAAAGCCAAAATGTCAATGACGAAACATACTGAAATACATTATGTATTTGTTTTGACCAACTAAATAGTCCTGAGCATGTGGCCTGTCCTAGAATATGGTTGAGATAGCAATGCTATCCCATTGATGAAAGATGGTTTGCCCTTTCTCAGTAACTAACAATTGCAAATAGTTTATTGGCTACTGGTGGAATTTTGTATACACTTCCCCTCTGCACTGTGATTTCATCTGGCTTTAGCATATACAGGTCTTGTGCATGCAGTCATTGTTTCTGTTAGTTCCTATGTGTATTTGCTCTGTTGTGTTTGGGAAACTGTTTCCTTAAAGTTGTCCACGATTTCTAGCTTTTAGGATCTCCTTGTAGCCTGTCTTCCACAGAGTTCCCTTATCTTTGAAAAGAAATTTGGTGATGACAGCCCACTTAGGATTGAGTGATCAAAGGTCTTTCCCTCTCTGCAAACTGTCTAGTTGTGGGTTTCTGTGTTAGTTCCCATCTATAGCAATAGGCAGCTTCTCTGATGATAGCTGGGAAAGGCACTGTACTAGGGGTATAACAATATGTCATTAGGAGTCATTTTATTGCTATGTTTCTTTAGCAAGATTCTTCCTTTAGGGTCAGTGGCTTATGTTGTCTCATGTTCTTGTCTTCATTGTTAGTGTTAGGTATGGGTTCCATCTCATGAAGCTTGCTTCAAGTGCAATTCTGATAGTTTCAATAAGAGTTACCTTCATAGACTCATTTATATGAATCCTAGGTCAGCAGGGAGTGACGCTATTTGAAAGAATTAGGGGATGAGATCCTGTTGGTAAAAGTATATCACTTGGGGTGGGCTTTGAGATTTAAAAAGCCAACATTAGGCCCAGTGTCTCTTTTTTTCCAGATGACAGGGATCCAGGTGTAGAACTCTCAACTCCTTCTCCAGCACCATGTCAGCCTGTATGTCACCATGCTTCGCAGCATGCTGATAATGGACTAAACCTCCAAAACTATAAACCAGTCCCAGGTAAATGTTTCCATTTATAAGAGTTGCTGTGGTCATATTGTCTCTTCACAGCAGTAAAACACTGAGTAAGACCCCAATTATAAAACTGCAACTCTGGGGGTTTTCTACTGACACTCAAGGTGAACCTTTGGGTGAGTCAACTCCATAAAGATCAGAAACAAATTACACATTCTCATTGGAAATAATAGAATATGGGCATAAAAAGTGGGGTTGGTTCTAAGGTAAGGCCAAATCTGTAGCTCCATGCACAGTCTCCCAAGGGGCTGTGGCATTTCTATCCCTAAATGGCCTTTGTTGTGTTTAGATACTTGTCTTCTCCTCCATGAGGTTTGCCCTACTTCTCCAATGTGACAGATGTTCCACATTCCTGGTATCTCAAACTGTCTCCACTGAGACCTAGGTTTCACAATCAAAGCTTCTCAATATTGCCCTCTCAGGAGCTGCTTGCAGTGATTCTGATCCCATCATGCACTGCCTGATTTTCAAGTCTTCCTATGAAATCTGGGTATAATCCTCTATGAATTTTAAACTCATCCTTTACATACTTGCGAAACAAATATCACATAGATAGCACTAAAATTGTCATCTTGATTAGCAGATGGCTTGTTCCTGGGTACCTGAGCCACAAGGTAGAATAAATCCTGGAGAAACAACTTCCTGGGTAGCTTCAAAAGAGCACGGTGTTTTGGAGACACACTCTTCTCAAGGGAAAACAATCTTTATTTGAGTTCATAGTTTAATATCCTGAACCATGTGGTTCACAACCACCTGCAGAACTATCCTCATGGCATCTCTCCTGTATTCAGACACAAATACATGGATTCTGTTCGGTTTTATCAAACATGTTACTTTCATTTTTCCCAACTTTAAACTCTCTCATTTTCAGGCCCAACTTTTCTGGTCTTCTGTTTGTTCTAATTCTCGTTAGTAATAACTATGGCATGGCCTAAGTGTGGGCTGCCTTGACATGACCTCTGTAGGACTGACTAGAACGTAACTCTTAAACTAGATCTCCTTCAGTAGGCTCAAGTAATGAGCAAAATGTGTCTAAACTCTTGTCTAGACTGTGACAAATGACTTCTAGTTCAATTTTCACATGAGTCCCTACTTCCACTGAAGACTCAATATGCACACTTGATATTTCTCTCAGGGTTCTGAGTTTCTATGCTTTAACAAGAATCACCCATTAAATTTTGCTACAGCAGCAAGGGCTTCTTTTGCCCATGATGTCAAACTCTTTGAATCATGCTGTCAAGTCCTCCGCTTCTCTGGCACATGTTTTTATATTACTCTGGTTTTCATAGTTTTGTGAAGAATTGCCTAGCATAAAGAAAATAAGGGAACACGGAGCTCATGTGGTCTTGTTTCTGCCTCTGGTCAGATCTCTCCATTGATATGAGGCACATCATAGCAGAAGGGACATGTGTCCATTGATATGAGGGACATCATAGCAGAAGGGACATGTGATCAAGGTGATCACCTCATGGCACTTGGGGCACAGATAAGAAATGGACTCAGACATGGCAAGAGTAAAGGTAATCCACCTCAGGTATTTGAGTGATCCACTTCATCCAACCAGACCACCTTCTAAAATGTTCCACACTTCCTCCACATAGAAACGTATTTGTTCTTTGTTCTGATAATGGTGTCTCCTGGAAGAAAATAGTAATAAAATCAAAAGATTCCACTACCTGAGTTTGAAAATAACCATACTAACCTTTTACTCCCAATATAATCATTTGAGGACTGCCCTCAGTATCATTTTTACCCGCTTATTTCAGTTGTCAACAAGGCACATGAGGAAGGACCTATAGAAATACATCACTTTCTCCATAATTATTTCACAGTATAAATTGGTTACACACATCAGAGCACTGAAAAGCTGCCAAACTAAGTAATTTAGTGCTTCGTGTTTATATGAACATCTACACTTGCACATACTAATTTTTAATTTCTAAGGCCTAGAAATACAACAAGACTAATCAATATTATGGCCACTTTTGGTGGTGGTGATGTGTATATGCATGTGTGTGTGCATGTGCATGTGTGTATGTGTGTATCTGTGCATGTGTACCAGGGGTCAGAATAGAGTTGTTTCTCAGATATCATCTGCTTTTGTGATTTAAAATTTTGAGTCACTGGGACCCAGAGCTTGCAAATTGGGGAGGCTGTTTGGATAGTGATCCAGGGACCTGTCATTGTTTCTTCAGTACAAGAAATAAACACATATGGCACCACATCTAGGTCCTTGATGCGGGCACACTGGGGATCGAACTCAGACCCTTATGACTGCATCCCTAACACTTTTCTTACTGAACTATGGCCAGAGTCCCCAAAGTAAGGCTATTTTCTAAGCACCCTTACATTTTTTTTCTAGAAGACTTTTATAAAGTCTTTTGCAAACAATCATTACACCAAATAATTTTTTTCTTAAAAAAATAAGTTTGCCAGTCTCCAGGATTTCCTTTCCATAGCTGCTGATAACTCAAAATTACACCACTGTTATTCCTTTAAGATTGCTTTATATCCTCTTGACATCTGCTTTATGTTTTTGGAACATTTTGTGAGGTTTTATTGCTAAACTTGTGGAGAAACTCTAACCTACAATTTGATAAAATACGTTCACATCCATAAGGTCAATTGTTTCTGCTCCTTTACAGAGAGAGCTTGGAGTATTTAAATCACTAAAACTTATTTTCTGGAATTATAAAAGGCACCCCATTCTCTGTTCATGCCTGCAAATATTTTAATCACTTCATCTCACACCTGTTCCCTCCACCCACTGGTAGTTCATGTGCATCTGATTCTTTTAAATGGTATTTAATATTGAGTGTGCAGTTTTGAAGTTGCCCTGCCAGAATTGGAACTACATCTGTTGCCTGTCTCATTGTAGCACTGCCCAGCTTTGCAGCTCCTATTTTCAATAGTGCTGTGTGTAAAAGTTGAGTGTCATTATAATTTAGAGACCCATCCTCTGGCATGGAGCCAAATAAGCCTAATTTGGGATCTAGGGAGTGATAGACAAGAAAATTACAACTGGGCAAAAAGTGTACTCTGAATTCTAATTTTAAAAAAGGGCTTGGTATGTCATCTTTTACTTTCCATTTTGTAGTTTGAGGAATTTAAAAACCTCTATTCTGTTACAAAAAATAAGTTGAGACAGGTGTAAAATTATATATTTGACTCATTCTGGGAGGCAATAGCTAAAAATATATCAATGCCTCTTAATATTATAAATACATTAGTTTTCTATGGCAATACTAACTCTTTTCTTACATAGTTACACTTCAATAAAACTTATTTAATTGACAATTATTGATAGAATATCTAACACACTAGAATTAAATTCTATCTGTCTTCTAGAAAGTAAGCTTAGATTTAAGTGTGAGTTCACCCATGTTTCTTACCAAGGTAAGAAGGTTAAAGTACTAAGATATCTTGTATTATTTCAATTTTACCTATGTTTTAACTGCCTCTTCTTTCTCTTCAAAATCGCTTTTCTGTGACTGTAAATTTTTAAAGGATTTTCTGGATTTATTTCCTTTTTTAATGTTTTTTTTTTTTTAAATGAGGACCATGTTCATAGTTTTCTCCAGTTTTTAGAAGCACATATTTTGTAGATCATATCATGTTTTCTTATAATAGGAGTTTCTGATACCTTGGCTTGGGTAAATCTTTCTCTATTCTCATACCCTCACTCTCTTAAACGTTCTACATTGCTGGACAGTTTCCAATCAACTCTGAACTTGTCTTCCTAAAATGATCTCATTTTCTACTCAAGAGTATACACTGAGTTTCTTATTACCTGTCTACTAGAGCAAGTAGGTTCTCAGGTAACTTTTCAGGTTTCCACAGAACAGTCCTCAGACTTCTTCTCTTCTATGAACCTTGACATATGGGGGCATCTTTAGTAACTCATAATGTTGGCTTAGAATATAGAGTCTTGGAACCATACATTTTAAAGCAAAATTCTGCTTTTAAATGTTCACTACTTGATCAGCCTACAGCATTACTTTTGTCTAACTAGAGGTCATTTCTGCAGTTTCAAACCTAGTGATATAAGTTATACAAATTAGTAAAACAGTCTGAAAATTACTTGCAAAAAATGTGGTGTAGAGGAGAGTATGGACCATCACTGACAAGCTCATGTTAGATCTCCCTTCTAGATTTGTCACACTGAGGGCCATAACGCATCCCTTGAAAGATGAATGAGATATAAGATGTAGGAAAAATGCGATCATGCAACTAGGAAAATATTACATTATAAATATGGTAACTTTTAGAAGTTTGATATGATAATAAATCTTAACCTGGAAGGACAACTGTATAGCATTTTCTAAATGTATTATCAGTGCAATACTTTCCTTGAGGCAACAGTTCAGTAGGCTTATTTTGAAGGGACATTACGAGTTGTGTTGTCCTAGCTTCTGACTGCTCTTCTTCCTTCACTCTGGCTCTCTACTACTATGCTTCCCTAGATGGGAATGTCTACCTTGTCACTCTTCATTTACTGGAACTAGCATTACCCTGTCTCTTATCTTACATGTTGGAGACCTCCTCTTTCACTTGTAGAGATTGTTATACACACATACAATGTTAAGTGCTGTTGAATACTTTGAAATGTAGGAAACATTTTACATATGTAAAATTTTTAATGTTTGAAATATTTGAAGTTTTTTTTCCCTACAATGTGTTTGGATCATATGTGCCCACTCTCTCCACTCCTCCCAGACCCACCTCCCTTCCTAATTTACATAACTGTGGCCTCTTTAAAAAAATGATGTCCTATTTGTGCAACCCATACACTCTAGGACATGTGGCCTTCACTGGAGGGTTCATCCCAGCAGGAGCTTTGCTATCAAAAATGACTCTCGCAGCAGCTATTAATTGCCAGTAGCTTCAGAGGTGGAGTGGAACTTCATGTCCACATCCCTTCTCCATTCTGGAATTTTGTCTAGCTTGAGCTTGTACAAGTTTTGTGTACCTTGTCTTAACTGCTATGGATTCATGTGGTTCACTTACCCTGCTGTGCCCTGAAAACAGAATTTCTTTGTAGTTTTCCACTGCCTCTGGCTCTTACAATCTTTCCACATTCTCTTTTACAATGATTCTCGAACATTAAGAGGAAGATTTGTGATGTAAATGTCTTGTTTAGGGCTGAATATTCTACTAACATAAGGATCAAGACGAAACGATCTACTACTCTTCTGTCTCTTACTAAATATAATAGGGGAAGTCTTAGTAAAATAAGATTAAGAAAAAGAAAAAAAAACTGGGATACAAATAAAAAAGGAAGTCAAAATATCCCTATTTGCTGAGGATATGATTCTGAAAATTTCAAAGACTTTATTACAAATTTCCTAAACCTGTAAGTACATTCAGAAAAAGTTGAGGATTCAAAATTAACACACAAAAGTCAGCAGCCTTCTTATACACAGTGACAAATGTGTGGACCAAAAATTATGGAAATGATTCCATTCAAAACAGCATTATAAAATAAAATAAAATAAAATAAAATAAAATAAAATAAAGTAAAGTAAAGTAAAGTAAAGTAAAGTAAAATAAAATAAAATAAAATAAAATAAAATAAAATAAAATACCTTAACTCTGATGAAATGAAAGCTTGTTCAAGGAACTTAAAGGTCATGCTTATGTAAAGTACTTACAACCTAGAAATATAGGATGTATTGTTGGTTCTAAAATGAAAAGATAATTGTGTAATTCATGTACCCCTCTTAAGTTGTATAGTATAGGAGAGTTTTCACTTAGTTGTTACAGGAAATGAAATAATTAGGTTGACTTAAAATATACAATAACCCTATGCTAATTTATATTCACCAACTTCTTGGATGAAGTTGAGAATAACTAATATTTTGTACAAAACATTCGTATGCCCACTTTATAAGGGTATCTATCTTTTGCCTGCTTATGACACCTGGATGTATAAGTTAAAGGACTTATCATAAGTATTATCATTCAGTATTTTTATATAACTTGTACATCTCTGGTTATAGCTTTCTATGACAGAATGAAATTGAATGTACAATGCAATAATTTGATATTGAGATGGAAATCTAGAGGTGTCTGTTTAAAGCACCACCTGCTGATTTGGTGCCAAAGTATAACAGACAGCCACTCCTGTGCATTGTTCAACAAAGTGAGATCACACCAATTACCAGGCTCATAGCTGCCTTTCCTTGATATTTCTCAGACCCTCTGTCTATTCAGTTTCATTCAAAGCTACATACCAAGCACAAGAATGTTTCTACAAACTTGATCTCTTTAAGCAACAATTTTTCTGCTGTCCCAATGTTTTGTGCAAAAATAAGCACACTATTTTATGATTTAATAGAACATATTTCTCTGTTGTTATATATCAGTTCTACTTTGGACAAACCAGTCTATTCAATATCGGACAAGAAAGAAATAAAGGTAATTTTACATGCTGTGAAGTAGTTGACCAGTGAGTCCTTGCACTGGGAGATGTTGGGTTTCCTGGGTTTCAGCAAATAACTGATGTGTGTGTGTATGTGTGTGTGTGTGTGTACATTGCTCTGAATTGTTAGCTGTGAAGGAATAGAGCATTAAAATGTAAAACTTTTTATATCTTTATGTTATTTCCAATATCATGCTTAGACTTGTATATGGCTTGTGGGTCCTGACAGGTAAGTAATAAGATAATCAAGATGTCCAAATGATGACTAGACAGTTCAATAGATTATTACTTGTCTGAAATGATGCTGCATGGTTGTTATGTCCCTTGTGTATTAGGTAAATACCCAGAAGTTTTCAAGAAATACATTTTTTTTGTAAATTTATTTTGTGTTAAGGGTATGGCTTATACTTTACTTCTTATTTTAGAATGGTGACAAGGATTATATCCAGGGCTTCACAAGCGAGGGAAAAGGAATTTAGATGTTATGCACCTAGAGACCAATCTTATATTATTATGTCATGGTTTTACTCACCTTATTCATTCCTTTGGGAATGCTATCGATCTACGTTATGGTATGAGTCAGAAATGCTCCCTGACAACTCATATGTTAAAGGTCTCCTTGTCAGCCTATGGGTTTGTGGGAAGGAAATGGTCTCATGAGGGCTTTGGATTTTTAAGTTATTATTTAAGGAAAGTGGAAATTTTAAGAGGCTCAAAGGAATGATACATCAACTAACTATAATTGGAATCCCCAAAACCATGAGCCAAACCAAAAATATTTTTTCAAAGTTGTTCTGCCATACAATTTCATGGCAATAAAATCTAACACAGAAGAGGGACCTCTTTTCCTGGCTGCAGCTATCTGATGTCAGATTTTCTTCCTTTTGACAGGTAAGACCTAATCAAACTAGGAGCTTTTATTGTGAAGGCAATTCAAACACAGAGATCCAATAGCAGCTGTTAAAGCCTGGAAGCTTGACTGCATTTTATGGTATTCTCAAGCCTTTAATGGTACAGTTGGGCCTGAATGAAATGAAGGATTTTCTATAATGTTTGGATCACCTTTTCCATCTCTAACTTCCAATAAGAACAATTTTGTTTCAGATCTGTTTTATGGAATAATGTATATAATCCTGACCTGAGGATATCTATTATCTAGGTGTCTTTGAGAAAAATAACGTTCTCTGTTTTAAGACAGGCAGTCAAAATTATTCACTTTCATGTAATGATAATTATATAGTGTTTCACAGTCTGCAGGCTAATATTGGAGAACCACAAATAGAGAAATTTTACATATGTTACTGTTATTCATTTATTTTAATGTAATCATTCAAGGCAAAGACACACACACACACACATACACACACACGCACACGAACACGTGCACACACACAGAGGCACAGAGAGGGGGGAGAGGGAGGGAAGGAGAGCTCTGATGGTTGGTGGTAGGGAAACCACAGAAATACATTAAGTACTAAGCATTAAGCTAATTTTATAAACTCTAATCTGTAATCCCATACAAGGCTTCCCTGACTCACTAGAGCAGGTAATGTTTTTGATTCCCAAATAGAAACACCGGCACTCTGTTGTATTTTTCAGTATTACTACCTTTAAGAAATTACATTTATTTATTTGTGGTATGTGTGCATGTGTGTGTTTGTGTATGTATGAGTGTATGTGTGTGATCTACATATGTGTGTAATGTATATATATATATGTGTGTGTTTTCATGTGTGTATGTATGTGATATGTGTGTGTGTATGTTTGTGTGTGTGCATGTATGTGATGTGTGGGATCACATCTGTCATAGCACACAGGTGGAGGTCAGAAGACAACTTGAATGATATATTTTTCCTTACCATGTGGAACCAGGGCATCTAATTCAGGTCATTCAGCTTGGCGTCAAATACACTTACTTGATGAGGTATCTCACAAGCCCCAGTGGTGTAATACTACTTATTGCCTTATTCACTGAGGTCCTGTGATAGAAAAGAACTAAGACTTGCATCTTCCTTGATAGATGTCAGGAAACAAAGGATTTTATTGGGAAGTGTTTCCCCTGTGTGCCCAGGCAAATCTATTTACCTGGACATGGACAATGGCTTTAGTCTCTAATGCTTAATAGACTCTTTCAGCAGAGCCTGATGATCTCATAATCTATAAGCCATTAGAAAAATCTGTCCATAACCTACAAGAATCAACCCTAGAATATGTGGGATTACAGTCTTATTACTGAACTGTTAATAATGAATATGATCCCTCAATGTGACAAGAATGTAAAGGCTTCTGACTTCTTTGACCTTCTTCCTGGATTACTTTGAAGAGTTTACTCTCTTCTTGGCAGTCCTCAAGCAATAACCATAGCAATAATAAACCATTTTTAAGACATGACCTTGTGGACTTGTTTGAAATGATTTAGCTTAGTTTTCTGTCTGTTTGCTTTGTACTTTCATTTAACTTTTGTTTTATTCCCCTTGAGGGAGTTGGTTAATCTATCTTCCATTTCCCATTTGAGGGAACAACGGATATCTAATACATATTTGGCCTGCAGTTACTCTGTCTTTCTCAGTGGGTAAAAAGGTTATCTGTGTAAAGGAAGCCCAGAAGATTCCTGGGCATGAGATCACTCACAGAAGTAACGTTGTGCAATGCATGGTGCTCATAGCATACACACACTACGTCACTCCTAAGCAGTTTCTCTTCTATCCTACCATAAAGTCTATGGAGAGAAATACTTCCTTTTCAGGTGTCAGAGAACTCTTTAGCTTCCTTCTTGACTTGGACATATGTCACTGGTTCCCAATGCGAGTGAAATGTAGTCCATGTAAGGAATCAGAAGTTTTGTCTCACTGTCATCAGTATTCTCCGTGTTATCTCAATTCTGAGTTGGTGGGAAATAGCAATATTCTTACGATGGAGTAAGGCCGTGGTACTGCACAAAATTCTGTCTTGTTTCCCTTCTCTCTGAGTTGTCATACAGTATGGCAAGCCTGTGCCCTTAGTTCTGAGTGGTAAGATATTGGAAAGCTAACATCTGTTTTAGGATTCTCTCTCTCTCTCTCTCTCTCTCTCTCTCTCGTTCTCACTCTCCTATTTATTTTTCTCTCATATATTGCATCCTGACAGTAGTTCCCCTTCCATCCTTTCCGCAGATTCACTCCTCCTTTGTTTCCCTTCAGAATAGAGCAAGCCTCCCAGGGATCTCAACTAAACATGGCATATCCAGTTATAAGACTAGGCAATCCCCTTATGTTAAGGCTGAACAAGTAAACTTACTAGGATTAAAAAGATTCCAAAAGTAGGTAAAAGAGTCAGAGACAGCTCCTACTTCCACTATTAGTAATTCCACAATAACACCAAGCTACACAACCTAACATATATTCAGAAGACCTAGGTCAGACATATTTAGGCTACCTGACAGCTTCAGTCTGTGAGCCCCTATGGACCTTGTTTATTGATTCTGTGGGCCATTTTCTTGTGGTGTCCTTGACCCTCTAGCTCCTACAGTCCTTCCTTCCCCTCTTCCAAAGGATTTTTCAAGTTCCATGAAATAATTGGTCATCTGCACCCATCAGTACTGGATAAGGCTTCTCTGAAGATGATTGTACTAGGCTGTACAGAATTCTCTCTTTTGTAATTGCAATCGAGAGACTTTGTGTTGGGATAGCAGAGGGACAAAATAAATCAGTGCAGATTCTGGCATCAATGCCTGGAAAGCTGTTGCCGTATTATAATGGCATATGCATCTAACACTCCCTAAGTCTATGAGCTGTGTATGTGGGAGGAGTCAGCCTCTACACTATTAAGCTTTAGTTGGGGAGTTTGGTTAGCAAAGTATTTGTAATCCTTTCCCTTTATGAAGGCTCATTCCAAGTGTTCCTTATGGTATCTGCTACAAAGATGAGTGCCTTATGTTTATTTGCTTTGAGCTATAGTCTTTATAAGGATGAAGTTATGAACATGGAGATCTTCCTGTACAAAGTTCCTGCACACAGCCTTTATACCTGTCAACTTTATATCTGAGTGAAGTCTGCTTGGGCCACTCTAAGCTTAGATCTTTAATTTTTTTTTAAATTTAGGGTTCTTAAATACTTCAACCTCCTTTCTAGCCCAGCAGAGATAACAGAATAAGAAAGTTAATAAGAAAAGGGAGGTTGTGAACCTTTGAACTAGTTTCTTGGGGCAATTCTACTATTTGTTGTCAGGATACCAGCAGTCCAGTTCAATAACAAACACCAAACATGAATCAGTAATAGTGGCAAGATTCAGAACAAGCGAAGCTCCTTCGAATCAGTTTGAGTCAGCTGAAGCAGCAAGAATCAGCTGGGATACCACAGGAAGTTCTTTGGCTCAATTCTCTCTATGAAGTCAAGACAAGCTAAGATCAGTGAAGACCAGTGAAGCACTGCATGGCTAGTGAAGACCAGCAATGCAAGCATTACGTGGCCATGCAAGAGTGTCCTTTCACTATCTGTGGGGTTCTACTTTCTTTCCAAAAATCTTGTGCCCTCTCACAAGACAGGTTCCAGTAAAAATATCATATGACACAACTGAGTTTCCAAAGAAACCAAAAATTTTTACTTCAGACTACTTTGTAGTTGGTAGCTCTACAAATGACCTTGAAATGTCATCTAATCTAATTCATTTTGTTAAGAAAATGTAGCACCTAAGTCACTTTAATTAAGTATTATTAACTTCTGTGCATGGCTATGTATTTTAGTATTCAGAATTGTAAGTGCATATGAACAAAAATGTTTCTTTCAATAGATACTGGGACAGGAAATTATGTCTTAAGAATTAGACACGAGAATTATATTTTTAAACCGAAAGTTTGTTCAGAATGAGTGATAATTCATCTAGTACAGCTCTCAGGTTTGACTTAGTTGGGATGATGAGGGAATAAAACAATAACAACAACAACAAATAACAGACACATGAGCACACAGAAATGTTGGGATTGGGTGGACTGTGCTCTCTGAGGAAAAAAGCCACAACAACCCAGAAGGTCAGAATGTTTATTATATACAGTTGATCAGCGAGGCAGGAAACAGAGTCACATGCATCTGAACATGGAGCTAAGTTTAGCTAATCTTGGCAGAGAGGCATCTTCGTGCTTGCTGTGCATGTGGCATGGGTGTGATGTAGAAAGCTATAGTGGACATTTTATGCATATACTATCAGCAGTTGCACTTGGACAATAGGAATGAGAGGTTTTGCCACTCTTCTGAGCCCAACCTGAGTTGGAAGGCTTTGCCAATCTCCCACGAGTCTGGGACATTTAATTTTTGATATGGTCAAACCCATGTCAATAATACACACTCACTTGGAAATTTACTCAATTCCTATAGGGTGATGTTGAGTCATTTAAAAAAGTGTCTACTGTTTCATCAGATTATTTCTTCATGAGTTTGATTGCTCACAGGACAGATATCTTCTGTCAATTGGTGATGCCACAATCAAGGCCCTAAACTTTCTTCTTAACATTTTTTGGGAGAAATTCAAGTGTATATAAGTGCAAATTGATACAGGACTAGGAGCTTTCAGCTTCTAAATTGGTCATGTTGTTCTTGTGTTTTCAATGTTTTGCTGTGCTTTGGTTTAACCAATTTTGACTTTTTTGTTTGTTTGTTTGTTTGTTTGTTTGTTTTCTTAAAAATCAAATCATAATTTTTACTTATTCACACAGGGGTTATAAACACAAAAAGACAGGACATGGGGAAGGGGATGACACTGGAGCATGGATGTTTGGGGGGTACAAATATCTTTGAGAACAGGGTATCAGCTGGGTGAAGGTTCGGGGACATGGTTTTATTCTTACCATTTGCTGCCTATATAGAGCATCAGGCTTCAGAGCTATTTGAAAAATCACTTGGAAGCAGGATGTAAAGAAGTTAAGTAGCTGCCTCTTTAGTGTAAGCACACAGATCATCCTCTTTCATTGCGTATGCCCTAAGATGCAGTGCCTCTTTAAAAAAAAAAAAAAGAACAGTGCAGAGAAAGTTGTAATTATTTTCTTCCTGGGCTCCAAAATAGATTGGTCTAAGAACATAGGTTATGAAGATAGTATTTTATTAGTAAAAATGAAATATGTGTTTAAAAGCTAAAAATATGTGTTTGAGTAATATGCTTTTAAAGTTTTGACATCAAAGAGAATGTAGAGAAGAAATATGCTCTGATGCTTTTGTGATTTTTTATGTAAGAAAGTGATAAATACCTCTGATACTCTGTAAAAGCAGCCAAATGCACGTGTGTGCACACACATGCACACACGTACATGTACACACACACACACATACACACACACACACACACACGTCTTCCCTCCCACTTCATCAAGATGACTAAGCAGGTAAACAGGCAAATGTCACATCCTAATCTCAGAGGGGAAAAAAGAAAACAAAAATCATAACAGAAACTTCAGATTAGAATGATCCTATCTGTAAAACAATTGCCTGCAGTCTCTGTAGCACATTTGGGGAGTTGCTTGCCTAAGCAGGAAAGTCATCTGGGTCAGGAATCCTATGGACTGAGAATGGCAAGATTTTTCTGTCATGCTCAGATCAATAGATCAAAGCAAGTTTGATTTGCCATTCTATAGGATTTACATGTTTGTGGTTACTCCATACACACCACCCCTTTCTCTGGAAATCTCTCTCTCTCTCTCTCTCTCTCTCTCTCTCTCTCTCTCTCTCTCTCTCTCTCTCTCTCTGTCTCTCTCTCTCTCTCTCTTTTTCTCTGTGTGTGTGTATATGTGTGTCTGTCTGTCTGCCTGTCTGTCTGTCTGACAAAGCCTCACTCTGTAGCCCTAGAACTTACATTGTAGAATGGACTGGCCACAAACTGACAGAGATCCACCTACCTCTTCATTCTGAGTGCTGACATTAAATGTAATAGCCACCACACCCGGCAAAATCTCTCTTTTTAAATTCGTATTTTCCAAGAGAGAGATGCACTCCTCTAGAATTTGGTCACGGTTTCTTTTCAAGCTGTTTGCTATTGATTGACTCTAGCCTAACACAACCTAAATGATTATGGATTACAGTTTATGGTAGTGATTTGAAGTTTGAGTGAAATAACATGTGGCGAATTTTTGCCAACAGTGTCTTTTGCTGTGCTCATTTAGAAGATGATTTCTTGTCTTCTGGACAAATCTCTGTAATGACCATATATTATTAATATTTTTTGGTACAATGAGCTTCTCTGAAAGATATGGCTTTATCTAAATTTATAACTTAATTTGATTTAAATGAAAAGAAGCCATTTTCTTTGTTATATCTACTCAGGGCAATGGAAAACTACAATGAGGGTAAAATATAAATTGAGTAGAATACATTGTCTCTAAACATGTTTATAGTGAATGATTTTTAAAAGAAAAGTAATGTTCTTGGACCCTATGGCAATTGATGCAATTTATTCATGTGATATACAAGGTAAATCACTTAACCAAGGGAAAAAAGAACAGAAAGGCACTAAATTTGCTTTCAGATAGGTCATTATAACTTCTGACACAGAAGAAGAATAATGAGAACAGGACAGGGTTGGAGAGTTGGCTCAATGGTTAAGAGCAATTGATGCTCTATCACAAGACCTGGGTTTGGCTATTAGAGTGAATGTGGTCACTCAAGGTAAGTAAATATCAAGAGAAGTCCTAGAATAAGTATAATCTGAGTTGTTCTTTGTTATGCCAAACTGCCTTCTTGAGGTTGTCAATTTGTACATCTCTTGGATGTATATTTGAAGAGTCTTGTTCCTCATCCATGTTCAATACCGTTAATAGTTTGAATTCTCTGTGTAACGATGTATTGAGGTAATTTCACTTTGTTTACATTTCTCTACTCAGTTATAAGTCTGAGAACCTTTTGGGGGTTACTTCTTGGAGCTTCTGTGAAATACTCAGCATTCTGCCTGACTTTAGATACTCACCTTTTTACCATTGACTGAAAAGAAGAGAACCTTTTCAGACTGCTGGTATTATGGACACTTTCTTTCAGCCTGTACTTTTACTCTTTATATGTTAATTTTTAGTAAGCTAACTCTTTCATTATGAAATGTTTCTCTAAATAGTCTCCTGAAGACTTGTCTTTCACTATTATTCATTAGTGGAGCTGGAATCTGTTCTCACACTAACTGTGAGGTACAGTTTTCCTTTCTTGATTTCTAAATGGAAAACCAAATGTCTTAATACTATTTTTTCTGTTATCTGCTTATCTGCAGTGATAAAACTGTCATAAGTTATATTTATATTTGGTCTGTTTCCAATCTGTTCAAGTGTCCAGCTGTCAGCTCTTTACAAATTAGGCAGTTTCTAATATTAGAGATTTTAAATAAAATAATACTTCTTAATGAAATATAATTCATACTAGTCAAAATTTATGTCATATATTATGTCATATACATACATGCATATATATATATATATATATATATATATATATATATATATACACACACACACACACACAAAGAGAGAGAGAGGGCAAAAGGGAGAGAGAACAAAAGTATGTGGATATAAGAGATTTTCTTAATGTTTATATATTTTGTTTTGTGTTATATATATATATACACACACACACACAAATATATGTATATAAATGTATGTATATATATGTATATATATTTGTGTGTGTGTGTGTATGTATACAGACACACAGATGCAGACACACACACACAAACACACACACACACACAAACACACACACACACACACACACACTTTATATTTTGGATCTTGTTGTAAATGGTATTCCCAGCCTTGTTGTTTTTATTTAATTTTTCAGTATATTACTTAGGACCTCTAGTTCAATTGTGAATGGAAGCTGTGCAGCAGTGACTTAGTTATATACAATCTCCTTGTTGACCGGATGCAGAAGAATAACTATGTAGATGAATAGAAATTGTGATCTCATCAAGTTATCCTTAAGTCAAAGTAGTTCCTGGGTAATCAGTTTTAACTGGAATGTACCTCTAGCTAAAATTTCAGCAAACAGACATGCTTTGGCAATCAATTGAGATTCTTGTGCTAGAGAGTATGCACAGCCTTCCAAAGACCTGCTGGTGACTCACAGCTTAATATTGGATTATATCAAACAAAGAAGTATGATGGATAATTTTGACTAGGGAAAAGAATAAAAAGAAACTCTCCATTCTTAGTTACCCTGTTTGAAAGCAGCCAGATAGCAATCAATCTCTCTCATTGTAGACTCCAGATGACATGAGAGTTTTTGCTGTTCAGAGGTGGCATATGTTACTAATAGGTGTTTGCAAGAGCTCCATTTTCCAAGCTGCCAAAATATGTCTAGCACTCAATTTTTCTTTCAGGGAGGGTTTCGTTGAGCAATGGAAGTAGATGACTGACTGAACTTTACTTTAAACAGTATGTCAATAAATGTCTGGAATTTCTAGGAAATACTAAAAAGTAGAGTAAATGTGCACACAACTACAGAGACTTAGGAAAAAACATACACAGACACACACACACACAGACACACACACAGAGATTGAAAGAGAGAGAGAGAGAGAGAGAGAGAGAGAGAGAGAGCAAAAGGGAGAGACAACAAAAATATGTGGATATAAGAGATTTTCTTAATGTTTATATATTTTGTTTTATATTTTTATATACATATACATATACATATACATATATTTGCAAAACCATTGAGCTCCTAATAATGTTTTACTTCTCCATCTACACTACATGATGTTCCTAAGAGGTGCTTGCAAGAGCTCCATTTTCCAAGCTGTCAAATCATGCCTACTGCATAATTACAACATTCTCCTTTGTTTTTTCTTTCTCAAAAACTTCCCATATAACCCTAACCATCTGCACTCACCTTGAATTTGTAGCCTCTTTTTCACTATTATTGCATGCACACACACACACACACACACACACACACAAACACACACACACACACATAGTCTGCATAATTTTACTGGTGTTAATGTTCTCAGGGCTGACCATGTGGAACTGGATTTTAGCTTATCATTGATTCATTGGTTGTAAATTAACATTTTTTAAATTTAAATTTATTTTTTAACTTATTCACTTTACATCCCACTCACTGCCCCACTACTGGTCATCCCTGACCCCACAATCCTCCTCTGATACAGTGAAGGTCACCCTGGTTATCTCCCCACCCTGGCACTTCAAGTCTCTGTGAGGCAAGGCGCTTCCTCTGCGCTGAGGCCAGATAAGGCAGCCTAGTTAGAAGAACATATCCTACATACAGGCAACAGCTTTTGAGATCACCTACACTCAGTTTATTCAGGATTCACATGAACACCAAGGTGCACATCTGCTACATATGTGCAGGGAGGCCTAGGTCCAGCCACTGTATGTTCTTTGGTTGGTGGTTCAGACTCTGAGAGTCCCAGGGGTCCTGGTTAGTTAACTCTGTTGGTCTTCCTGTGCAATTCCTATTCCCTTCAGAGCTTTAATCCTGCATCCTATTCTTACACAAGAGTCCCCAGCTCTATCCACTGTTTATCTGTCTGTATCTGTCTGACATTGTGGGTATCTGAGTCTGTCTGAGTCAGCTGCTGTATGGAGCCTTTCAGAGGCCATGCTCCTGTCTGCAAGAATAACAGAGTATCATTAATAGTGTCAGGGATTGGTGATTGCTCATGGGATGTGTCTCAAGTTGTCCTCTTATTGGTTGGCCATTCCCTCAGTCTCTGCTCTATTCTCTGTGTCTTATTTCTTGTAGGCAGGATAAATTTGTGGCTGAAAGATTCATGTGTGGATTGGTGTCTCTATCACTCCACTGAGGTTCCCGCCTGACTATTGGAGGTGGCCTCTTCATGGTCCCTATCTCCAATGTTGTGAGTCACAGCTAAGGTCATCCCCATTGATTCTTGAACACCTTCCTTAACCCAGGTCTCTATCTTGTCCCGGAGACTTTCTCCACCTCCTCACTCCTGTTAGTTGCTGATTTTGATTAATTTTTGTGGCCATTGGCCATTTCTCCTGTCCTTCTCCACACCTGATCCTGAATCCTGCCCATTTCCCCCTCCATCCCTTCTACTTCCCAGTTTCCTCCCTCCATTTGACTATTATGACTATTTCATTCCCCCTTCTAAGTGAGATTCAAGCATCTTTGCTTGTGCCTTCCTTTTCATTTAGCTTCTTTGGGTTGGTTGAGTGTAGCATGGTACCCTTATTTTATGGCTAATATCTTCTTATAAGTGAGAACATACCATGCATGTGCTTTTTGGAATGGATTACTTCACCCAAGATGCTATTCTCAAGTTCCATTCACTTGCGTACTTAATTCATGATGTCCTTGTTTTGTGCAGATGTACCACATTTTCTTTATCCATTCATCATTTGAGGAATATCTAGGTTGTTTCCAGTCTCTGGCTATTATGAATAAAGCTGCTATGAACATAGTTGATCAAGTGTCTTTGTGGGATGTTGGAGCATCTTGGGTCTTGAGGTAGAACTATTCCAAGTTTTCTAAGAAAATAGCAATTTGAATTCCAAAGTGGTTGTACAAATTTTCACTCCATCAGCAATGAAGAAATGCTTTCTTTGTTCCACATCCCTCACCAGCATGTGCTACCTCTTGAAATTTTAATCTTAGCCATTCTGATGGGGGTGTAAGATGAAATCTAGAATTGTACTTCAACATTTTATTGGATAGAATATAAATGTATATAAAGCATAAATGCATTTAAACTATATTTTAAAAATATGGATAATATCTCTGTAGATAATATAAGTATGAACAGCCATTTACATCAGTCAGGCTAAGCTATCACTATGAATATATAGGGTAGAGATGTCAAAGGTAACAGATTCTTTGGGCATGGGAAGTATATGAACCTGTACATGGGGGAAAATGAACTGAGGCTCAGATGAAAATAAATCAGGGCAGTTGAAGCTCTCATATTTAGAGTTTATGCAAAATGGAACAGAGACTCAAATTTGAATTATTTTTGTCATACCTAGTACAACTCTCCTTCAAGGAGAAAATGAGGAATGAGAAGTATGACTTTCTAAGAATATATGTAGAAGAGTTAGCTGCTGGCCTCATCATAATGCAGTTGTTCAAAGTCTGCTTTGCTTATGTGAAGAGGATATACTGCACTGCGAGTGATCTAAACAAATCTAAGAAGAAAAGAAGCCAAAAGAGTTCAGAGTCCTTATTTGTCATCATACTTATGAGTGCTAACTCATAATTCTTCAACTATTCTATTTGATTACTGCAAAGCAAAATTGAAAAGGGGGACTGTGAGAGCTTCACAGCTTCAGGGCTTCACACTATCTTGAAGCACTCCCAAAAGGAGAGAAGATGTAAGAGAGGACATTATACTGTAGAACTTAATTATTTTTGCAATAAGGATAATGAACTGTATTTCAGAACTTTTCAAATGAATACAGATATGTTTGGTATGATTTTGACACAGAATAACTCTGTATTCTGGCTAGATCATCTGACCAAGCATTTATCCTCATGTGTCATGTTAACAGACCATTATTCTCTATGAATAATTGGTGCATAAAACGTAAGTAGAGAAACACATCTCCAATGTTGACCTGAGAATGTAATAGCAGATCTATGTGTTCCATTTAAAGCTATTTTTTAACCTTTCTGGCCCCATTAAATAATTTAGAAATGTAAAATGATGAAAAACGTATTCACTGGTAGTACTTAGCCATGCACATCCATATCATTTATCTAATATTGCCACTCTGATCAATCCTTCGAGATTGAAACCTTTCAATCAGTTTTTCAGGCTAAAAGGTATTAGCATCCCTCATATAGCAATCTGCAATAATAGCGAGACTTGGGATCCAGATGAAAAATCTGTGGGGAACCTCTTCTAATTAAGATTTAAGTCTACTGTGATCAGATAGCAGATCTGAGCTTGATGCAAAATGGAAGACTCACTTTACTTTCAGGGCTTCCCCTTCTCTGACCTTGTCTGGGATCCTGAGTGCCCCCACCCTCTACCTGGGGAAAGTTGAATACTTCTTGACAGACCTTCAAACTTCTTCTTTTCCTTATGAGAATTGGTCCAGAAAGTACCTGAGATTCCTGAAATGCCCCTCCATGCAAATGAGGTACTTACAGATCTTTAAAACTCTAGCTACTGATTTTCATTTACCCTGAAAACTCCTTCCCACTCTCCAAGGTCCATATACACCCTTGGTTCACCCCAAATGAAGTATATGAGTACAAGCCCACCCTGAATAAAGATATGTACCCAAGCTAAGATCGTCTAAGAGAATTGTTACATGGAAGTCCTTTGGAAAAGGCATTTGTCTAACAGAGTTGTAACACTAAGATCTTTGGAGAAGTGCCTCCCTCAACCAGCTCACTCCCATCTGGACTGTGATATCCTTCATTCGTCCAGCCAGGTGTGCAATGGCATCTGGACACTCTGAGAGGGAGGAAGCAGTAGACTCGGAATCACAGCTGGACACTCCCCCCCCCCCCGAAATGTATACCACAAAAATTCAAGTGTCTGATCCCCTGCTCTAAGGACTATCTTTTTAGCTGACTCTAGAACATAGATTTTACATCATGAATAGAGACAGCATCTTTGCTGTCAGTTGGGTATTAGTGATTGTATTGATAATGAAACAGACCCAAATTTTCCTGTCATTAATCTGTAATAGCCACTTCATCCTCTAGGGGGAGTTGGATAAAGGCTTTAATATTGAACTGAGTCTTATATACACACCAAGCATCCTTTTTAATTCCAACATTTCCTCTTCAGAGTTATTTTGAGTACAAGCTGTTATAGTATTAAAAAATAGTTTTTCTTTCAGAGCATAAAGTACTGGGTCCAGAATGAGGAATTCCATTTCTGTCTTCCTGACAGAATGTTTACTGATGTGGAAACCTGAGCCTTCTGCACTACAACATTCTGGGAGGAAATGTAAAAGCTGTTGCAATCAAGGGCATTTTCCTGTCAGTGCCCCACATAGTGTGATGAATGGATTTCTAATCACCAGCATTGTTCCAGTTGGATACAACTCTGTGAGTCTAGAAAACTCTATAAAGTTGAATTTTACTGTGTTCCACTTAGCATCAAACATTCAGTGGTCCAACAAGAGGTTCAATGTATCCCGAAATCATGTGTATGACTGTTTCTAAACATATTAGAAGAATTCTTTAGTTAACCTTCCATAAAATCTGGCATTTCTTGAAGGTTTTTATAGTTCTGACAAATAGAACCCGTACTGGAATTTGGTGAAACACATTTCCTGTTGGTGGGGTTCTCGTGAGAGTTTTGACATTATTAATGAACAGTGGAGCTACGGGCTTATTCCCAGTCATAAAAAAAAATGGACAACTTTGTCAGACTGCCCTGTGTATGCCTTCCTGCTTGCCCTCTTCTCTTCTTCTCTCTCTCTCTTTCTCTCTCCCTCCCTTCCTCCCTCCCTCCCTCTTTCTCCCAGTAATTGATCAACTATGAGTGTCAACAATTTAGAAGCATTATACATATTAGCAGTAATGTTAGCTTTGAATAAAACAGATGAGGTTAATACTGCCAAGTCATGCTCAATTCCATAAAACCAAAGAAGACACCCTTGAAGCAAATGCACATTGTCTATACTATATAAGTGATGTGCAGTCCTAAACAGGAAAAAACAGAGCAGGTGGACGTGAGGCTGTGATTCTTCTTGTACATTAAGACTTACTGTGAGTTTGGAAGTGACCTAAATGTATTGTACTATAAAGTAGATATTTACAAGGAAGAAAATGTTTCACAACTGGTAATATAATGACTTTTTTTGAAGATAATATTTGTAGAAGTTCCTTGGGTTTATATCCATGTACTATGTATATGATTGCAAGTGTTCATGGAGTCCAGAAGAGTTTGTGGGCTCCTGGAGCTGGAGTTACAGTTAGTTGTCAGCTGCACAGTGTGGATATTGGGAACAAAACCAGGTTTTTTAGCAAGAGCAATAAATTATGGAGCAATCTCTTCAGTCCTGATTTTACAATTTTAATACCTAGTTATTAATGGATAGTTTCAACACCAATTCTCTTTGTATTATTTTTGCAATCTATAACATGTACTCAGGAATTCATTTTGATAGCCAATATGCTATTTTTAAATTCTTATTCTATTTTCAGATTTGACTTTCAATAGGACCAATATTGTAGGTTTGAAATATTTATAGCATACTGACAATTTAAAAGCTACAACCTGGACTCATAGGTAGTACTCACAAGGTGATTTTGAAAGGTGATATTGATTAGTTAACATCACTAAAATGTGAAGCAGACAAGAACATTTTCTCTCCCTTGAAATTACCACAATTGGAAAATGAGCATCATTATACTTAAAAAGGAGTTTAATATGAAAATTATAAAATCTATAATTTTTTATACATTAAAAAATAGATGTGTCAGGTAAAGGTGATTCTTGTAGAGTTTTATGCTCTTTAAAATGACTGAAAATAGGTACCATGTTAATCTACATTTTCAAAGACTCAAAAATTGCAGACAAAATGATAACCATTCTAAGATGTGAAATATTAGCATGCAGTTAATCTGATGATAAGACTTGTCTACCTGTCTAGTTAATCCTCACTGTGTACCCCTCTCCTGCACCCAGCACCCAGACCTCCATAATCACTACAGTGTTCATCCCATTGTACTGTAATTTTGTTTCTGCTTGTCTGTTGTCCATAATCAACTATAAACTATTCACATGTAGAAATTGTAGTTTAGCCACTGTTATATTTCATCATCTATCACAGTGTCTGTTGAATAAGTTAAAATTTACTGTAATAATCATTTTCTGTATGAATGAATATTACATGAAGAACTAAAAAGAGAAATAATATCAGAAGGATCACTATTCAAAATACAGACTACTTAATATTGACCTATCTTTTATTTCAGCCATGAATGGCAGCCAATTTTATACACATTGGTCTCTATTTCCTTCTCTGGAGATTTTCAGGCATTTCAGGCATTACCTAACAATTATCTACGCTTTTTTTGTTTGTTTTGTTTTGTTTTTTTTTTGAGTAAAAGGCATTAATTTCCTCTAGGACAGTCATGGAGCTATGAAGTCTAGTTAATAAGTAGGCATAGCCTTTCTTCTTTTTTTAATTTCCTAAGTGAACAAGTCTGAAATACTACCTAAACTATATGTGAAAAATTCAAATTGGGTGGTACCTGAGGTTCCCAAAGAGCTATCTCTTGGAAAATGGCCGGTTCCACTGTTTATTTCCCTTTTCTGTATTCCATGACTGTCACATGAAATCACTGTATAAAACAAGTTATTTCCACAAACACTTCCTTTAGCTTTCATTTTTTTGTTGTTGTTGTTTGAGATGTAGCCTCATGTATTGAACCTCAGGATTGCCTCAAGTGGGTTTGTAGCCAAAGATGACCTTGAATTTTTTTGTTCTTCCAATACCTCTGTCTCTGACTCTGGAATTCTGGAAATACATGCATGTGTCACCACACCTGAGTTACTTTGAGATAATTTTTCAGAAGATATATAACACACAAAGGAATAGTAAAACTTGTGCAAATCACTTATAAATTAGTTTAATTATTATACCTACTAATATAAATAATATAGACTAACAACAATAAAAATTATTTCATCATGAACCTAGATAGATATAATTATCTAAGTTTATTAGAGTGTGGATCAAACCCAGAATTCTCACAAGATCCTATTGGGATCATTATTCTCTTTTCACATCTTTATTCAGAAAAATAAACAAAGAAAAACCAAAACATTTGGCCTAAATGTTACAAGAGGAGGAGAAAGAGATAAGGGAACTGTGGTCGTCATTACATCATACCACTAGGGTATGGGAATGCCACTTGGGCAGGCAAAATGGGAGATGCTAGACTGCATTTACCCTCTGCTATCATTGGGTGCTGGACTCCTAAGAATCACAGATGCAATCAATGGTCGGGGAGTGGGAGAATGCAGCCTAAGGTGGGGGCCTCAGCCTGAATGGGAAACTACATAGGCTGAGGCCAAAGCTGGGGTTTTCTGACTCCCTGGTGTCCAGTCCCGGGTGCTTCTGCAAATGGCATAGAGTGCAGAACAGAGGGAAGCCACAGGCTTTTGAGGTTCCCAAACTCCTGGCACCCAGACATCTCTGGAAGTCTAGGAAGAGTCTGGAACAGAGGGTGTCTCAAGCTGAGAATGAGCCCAGAGCGTGGGAGGGGGGATGGGGAACTCTGGTTTAGCTCATTGGTGATTGTCCTTAGCTTAGCAGTGATTGTCTGGAAGTACAGAGGGGCCTCCTATGGGAGGCTTAGACAGTGGCTCTGTAGATGAAGGCTTTCTCCATGCTCCCCACAGCAGTTCTTGATGAAAGAGACAATCTTTGGTTCCAAACTGTTTATTGATTGTTCATTGTACAGAATGAGTACATACCACCTCCTCAGTGTGGACCAGAGATTAAGTACATTTTCCAGGGAGGGATCTCCAAGAAAGGAAATTCATTGGCTAAACTCTCGGGGCAATCTAGATATATCATTAGCATGGAGAACTCTATTCTGATCTAAGGATCTCTATGTAGGGAGTGTGGTCACGTGACAGGGGCCTGGTCGAAGCAGATACAGCTCCCTACCATCTGCTGGTATGAGATTCAGGGGCTTCTAATCCACTCAACTTTACTAAGTTTCACGGCATGAAAAGGAATTTTAAAAATATAAATCAATGTCCAGTATAATAAAGTCTTCTGTAATCGCCCTCTGCCTTATTGTTTTAAATAAATACTTCTTTAAATTTTTTCCTCAAAAAAATAAAAATAAAAAATATATAAGTCAAGCCAGGTAAACTTAGATGTTGTATCCTTCACACACAGCCTGGCTCTGTCCAAATAAAAACCAGAGTTGTCATATAAGCTCAAATTTAGTCTTTAAATTTTGTTCATATTTAGTATTTTTGAATATATATGTTTTAAAAGGACCACTAAACAGCTTTCTCTTTCTTTTAACTTTTCATTGGAATTATTATGATATTTACATAAAATTGGGCATGACCACCTTAAGCAGTTGTTAATAACATGGGAGATATTGAAAGACAATCTATCAAAACATTTATTTTTTCCTCCAGGTGTTTTCATGGTCACACATCACCAAGCGTTGGCACCATTGACCTCATCAAATGTGTGTGTCAGGGTTCTTACCTATGAAATTAAGATAAATAATTGTTTTATCATTGAGGACTACACCGAGGAGACCAAAAGCTCACACACAGTAAATGCACATGAGTACAATGGTATAAATGGCCTGTCAGTGTGTGCATAGTAATTTTAAAACTTAAGTCTACATAAAGATTTTTAAAAAACTGACAGCAGCTTCTGTGATCTTTTGCCACATGAGGAACTCAGAAAACTTGCTAGAGCATCAGATCACCACTGCAAACAAGGACTATCTGTAAAGCTGGCAGGTCTCCCATCCACCTTACTCAAAGCTGTTACAGAACTGGATCCACAGATTTTCTTGATTGACCTTCCCTAGACTCCAAGGCTATTTGCTGTATGATCATTAACATTTTTTAATTACTTTAGTTCAAACTTCTCTTATTAAATGCATAGCCAATCACTCCACACGGAGGGCCAACTTCAGGGGATGTCCACCTGCAATCTTATCCTTACCCTCAGTTGGGCTGACATAAATTGGATAGACCTAGAAAGACTAGTTCAGTGGATTAGCAGATCATGTACTAATTCAGTTTATGGACTGTGAGTTACCTTGAGAGAGTTTCAGATTGTAGAGCAATGGGGTTAAGCAGAGTTCACCAAACATATACCACCTAGACATGAGAAAAGGTAGCAAAAGCAAACATTTTTCTTTGACTCTCCATGCCCCCACCCAAGAAGCAGTCTATAAAAGATTTCTTCTAACTTCTTCTAATATAGATTATTAATCCATCCTTTTAGAGGGTCTTATGATACTCAGAGAAAGAGAAAGATATTAGGGGACACAAAGGAATAGCATTAACCAAGTTTTCCTAAGTTCCCTATGTTCATTACACTTTATCTCCAATCATAATTCTTCAAAATGTGCACAAAAACAGTTTGCCTGTGTTTGTGGATCTTTATTTATAAAAATGTCCATACTGTGAAAAACGTATTTGATAAATTCATGCTTCTTTTCCCTATCTTTCATTAAAGGAGCCTTGGCCATGAACCTGACAATAAGTATTGCATTTATAGAATTGCAACAACACTTTATACTCTAACCAAAAGAGGGATAGATTGTAAAGCATATGATCATATGATAAATAACATGATTATACATATATTCATACCAATATATTTCAAATTAATTTATAGTGTGATATACCTTTAAACCAGCCCAATCATAAAACCATTTTCATTTTAATATATCTCTACATCTCATAATTTATCATTTGCTCTTTCATTGGTCTTTTCAAAAATTGAATTGTCTTGCCTATTTTTCCAAGGTGATTTTATAATGTGTTTATATTATCTCAATGATACTTTTAAGATTTTGTTTGAGTGAAGTTACATCTGTGGTAAACTGTAGAGACCAATTTATAATCTTGTGCATTCTTCTACAAACTATGCCGTTTCTCTGTCTTTACATGAGTCTTATTGTAGCTTTTGTGTAAAAATTGTCCTATTTTTAAAATAATTCTTTGCACTTGCAATTGCTGTTAAATTTGATACTGGAATATCTAGATGCATATTACTTTTGTAAAATGCTGCCTCTTTTATTATAATTTTTTATTTCTTCTATTATATAAGAAACCTGTGAGAATATGTATATAGATAATCATATCTGACCTCTGTGCAAAACATGTATGTTCTAAAATTTTAATTTAATTTTCTTCTACTTTTAGACAGCAATGTCTATGTTCAATGCATTTTATCTTAAATCTTTCTTTCTGTTTTCTCTGCTTTTTACTTGAGTTGTATTGGAATAAACAGAACTGCAGATGAGTATTAATTATTTACAATGATCTTTTTCTTGTATCTGATCATCAGTGTAAATCCCTTTGTTGTTGAGGTAGCAAATCAGTCTAATTTCACATGCTCACTCAGTCAGAGACAGAGGCTGCTATGGAATTTTATACTGAGAAAACTAGTTTTCAGTACTGAAAGCACTATGATCAAGTAACATTGTATACGAGAGTCTTCAAAGCATATGAATTCGTCCCAGAATAGAATGCAGTGTAATGTTATTTGCTAATTTTAAATGTTTTTCTTCATGGGATACTTATATTTATAAAAATTTATTAGCAAAATACATTGCATCAGATAATGTAATAGAAGCAAGCCATACTTTGATTCAGGGTCATGCTCTCATTTGTTCTTTGTATTAATAATTGGTGAAGTCATGACACTAAGAAAGTAGAAGTCTGTCCTCTATGAGGCACTTCCAACTTAATCAGAAATGTATGTATACAGATACATATTTTGAAGTTGGGAATATATAATTTAAATAAGTACTATATATATTTAGAAAATAAGTATCTGTTGTTACAGGCATATTTGTATCTATGGCCCTGCACATGACTTCCCTTTTGTTTTAAATGTCTTTAATTTTATTGTGAGTTAAATATTATCTTCTTTCTATTTCTCGAAGTGATTACTAAAACAAAAGCAAATTTTCCTACTCTTGCCTTCTTTCTGCCATATTAAATAATCTGTGACCAGTTAACAACTTTCTGAACACCCTCCATCCCAGGAAACCTCCTCTGTCTCAGCACAAAGGTAAAAGCCTCCTCACTGATGCCACATTTCTGTTTAGGCAGAGTTGATGGAAATTTTACTCTTCACATGCTAATTCTCTACCTCTTGGTCCCTGATGCACACACCCTTTCATTGTAGCTACTCTCTCAGGAAGGTTCCTATCAAAGTCACCAGTGACATCTGCGCATTAAACTCGATGGTCAATTTCCAGCCATCAGCTTATTTGATCTGTCAGTTACATTTGATGTAGGTTAATCATTTTCCTTGGCGAACACTCTCTTCTATTGCCTTCCACATAACTAATTTTGTGTGGTGTCCTTCTGGTCATTTCTTCTCATTTTCCTTTTATGTTTTTATGTTTTCCTAACATCTAAAATTAAAGTGCCCCAAGACTCACCTCTTGGGTATTTTTTATTCATAATAAATAATCAAAGTAAACATGGACATCTGAGAGAAGTAATGGCACATGAAACACTTCAGATTTATGTTCTATGATGTGTTAGGTTTGGATCAACCACATTTTGATTTTTTTTTCTGTTTTCATTTTGCACACATTTTCCTTTACTTCCAACTTTTGCTTGCATACATTTGGAACTCAGTTTTATTTCATGCATATGGTTATTGATTTCTATACATTGTTCTCATTATTTAGAAGGCTTATCATTCAGTTATTTTGTACAATTTGCAGTGTACATTGCCACTTTATCAGAGCATCCCTCCACATAATATACAACTTCACACATAACATAAAACTTTATAATAATAAACCAATACTTTTCATATTTTTCTGATATAGTTAGTGAATATTTTACTTCTTGGCTTATAAGAACTCTAAACTATATTATTGTTTATATTAAACTATTGTCATTTAAATACATTTAATAGAAAAATTTATTCTTATCAACATGAATATTTTAGTTATAGTATATAGTTAGTAATTTGAGATCAGCCACAAACACACTATCACTGAATAGGTATAATAGTATGTCTGCTTTGATACATTTATTGATTTTTTTTTTTAGATCAAAGTACATCTGTCTCCTTTTCTTGCTCAATGATAAATGAGAAATGAATTATTTATAAAGAAATGAGTAAACAGCCAAACAGGTCTTGTTTCCTGTTATACTTTCTTGTAAACATTTTGTAAACTGAAATATTCCAGAAAACATAATGGAACACTAGTTTTCCACAGTAAACAGACACATCACAACTACAAATAACACAGTTGCTATAACACATAGAGAGAAAACCACAGGTGAAGTTACTACATGAGCCTGAATGTCCAATCTGTGAATTACATCTATATGGCTGTGGATGAGCTTGTAAAAGTGCTTAAGTGTGTGTGTGTGTGTGTGTGTGTGTGAGAGAGAGAGAGAGAGAGAGAGAGAGAGAGAGAGAGAGAGAGAGAGAACAAGCAGGAGCAGAAAAATTGACTAGACAAACTATTTTTCTCTAAGAAAGTAAGAATGCATATGTGACAGTCGTGTGCATATAAATATCATGGAAATCAAAGCTGTTATTTAATCTGCTCATGGTTGCCTCCGTGGTAAACACTGTTGAAATTACAGTGTGGAGACTACTGAATTCCAACGGAATGGTTACTAAGAAACAGGGAATGATCTTTTTATGATTTCCTTAATTCATTGATCTCAAGCTTGATACTTGTGATTGCAATGCTGATTATGTAGCTGTTAAAAACTTCTGATTTTTTATCTTAAATATCTATATCCCTGATAAAGATTTCTAAACTTTCACAACAAAGATGATTAGGATACCATTGTTATCTTTTATGACATCAGGTCTGCACTTCCATTTTTTTCTTATTAAAGTTCAATCTTTAAATGTGGACTCTGAGACTTTTATCTTTTCAGGTTAATAAAAACCCACCCAGAAAAGAAGGTGACATCACTGTTTCTTCTGATGTAAAAAGTATTGTACTGCAGTGGGATACAACACTAACCCAGGATTTCAGCTCTGTTCTGGTTAAGCTTTCTTGTGGTTCACATATTAAAGTTTATGAAGTTGATGGTGAAAGAAAGGCCAGCTGTGGGGCTTTTTAAAGGGGGTACATACTTAAATATTGCTTTTATTTTAAGATTTTATAGTATTAACTTCTCCATGATAGCTTTTGTAATAATTACTTGCTGTCTTGTGATAGGCTTATACTTAATATTTTAAATTCATTCTTTTTTCATGCATAAAGAAATGAGTTTCACTGTGACATTTTCAAGTATACATATTATGTTTTGCCCTTATTTGCCCTCCATTGCTCCTCCATGTCCCCAACCCTTCTTGGGAGTTCTCTTCCTAATAGTTCCTTCTTTTATTTTTATGTCACATGTATTTCATTACCATCTCCATCTCCTGTTGTCCCATCTCCCTCTCTTTAGATAGATCTAATTCTCCCTTTCTATTTTCAATTCTCTCTCTCTCTCTCTCTCTCTCTCTCTCTCACACACACACACACACACACACGCACACACACACACAAACAAACAAATAGTGAATTTTGGTTATTTGTTTCGCTAGGTCTGACTTAAAAAATTTTAAGACACATATTTTCATGGAACTTTTTGTAAATATCTCCCTATGTCACCTAAATTTTTATTTCTTAGTAAGGTGACAATTATTCATTGCTTGTGAGCTCCTTCAAAGTTGCTAGATATTTTACTTGTATCAGTGCTTCATATACAGATATGTATGAAGTTTTTTATGTTTTATTAACATTTTTGTACAATATATTTGATCATGGTTTCTCCCTCCTTAACTTCTCCCAGATCCTCCCTAACTCCATAATCACTCTTTCTTTCTCTCTTTATTTAGAAAACAGGCAAACTGTCTTAGAGTTTCATAGCTGTGAAGAAACACCATGGCCAACTCAACTTGTATAAGCAACAACATTGTTATGGGATGGCTTACAGGTTCAGAGGTTTAGTCCATTATCACCATGGCAGGAAGAGTGGCAGCATCCAGGCAGACGTGGTACTGGAGAAGGAGCTAAGAGCCCTGGCCAGGAGAAGACTGACTCTTCCCCACTGCACAGAACTTCAAAGCCAACACAACCTCTCAGTGGCAAACTTCTTCCAACAAGGCCTCACTTCCTAACAGTACCACATCTTATGGGCCAAGCATACTCAAACCACCACACAAACTAAAAAATCAAACAAAGCAGAATTTTGAAAAACAAAACAAACCCTCAGGAAAGAGTGTATGCACACACATGCATGTGCGCACGCATGCACACATACACACACACACACACACACATACACATACACACACACACACACACACACACTCACTCACCATAAAAACATAAAATAGGAAGGCATGATGTACAAGCAGAAGAATGATAAGATTAAAAAACTACCCAAACAAAGCAACATGAGACAAAAAGTCTTCAAAAACATCACTAATTTAATTTTATATTGGCTATCTAATGTTTGAGATCACTCATACCCTTATGTTTAATATAACCAGTGATACACTGTTTGAGATTATCAATTTTTTCTTAGCAAAACATCAATTGCAGATAGCTTTTTGGTTAGGAGTGGGAGCCTGTACCCCCTTACATCTCAGCATATGATGTTTTTCAAAGGTGATCTTTGCACATCTAACTTTCATTGTGTCTCTGGAGCACACACACTGATGGATGAAGCATTCTCCCACTTCCTTACTCCACATACTAACTTTGGTAGAGTTGGAATTTCCCATCCCTAATGCAAGTTGAAATTTCATTATCGTTGTAACAAGGTTGAAAGGTGAGTCCTTTAAGGCTAACTTGGTCCTATGAGCACTGCTTTATGAATGGATCAGTACAACTGTTAATGGGGTCATTTCTCAATCAAATTATGAGCTTGTCTTTCTTTCCTAGGCCTTGTCCTGTGTTTCTCTTTTGCCATGTTGTGATGCAACATGGTGAACCTCACCGAATACTGTTACCATATTCATGGGCCTCTCCACCTCTAGAAAAATAAACTTATATTGTTCACAAACTACTTATTCTAGGGCATTTGCTATAGGAGTGGAAGATGATCTGAGATGATTTGTATCTTGTTTGAACTAGTACCCACTTCATTTCTTCTATGGTCTTCTCTACCCTTTTTACTATTTTTGTATAGAATTTATATGTAGACCAGTTAGAGTCAAAGGAATATTGAGCAGAAACTATAATTTTCATATATATCCTATCACAAAGTTTCCACTACTACCAACATCATTCACCAGAGTGCTCCATCTGTAACGATGGATGAATTACATAGACATATAATCACTCAAAGTTCTTTCTCAAGTTCAGTTCCCAGCACCAATGACCAGGGTTTTACAGTCATCTAAAATTCCAGTTCCTGGGATCCTATGCCCTATTCTGGCCTCTAGGGCTGCATCTGTAAATTCATTTGTTATGTGGGCTTTGTTGAATTTTTATGTGCATGAATAACATTTCAGGGACAATCACTAGAGGATTAACATAAGGAAGCAGCTATAATTGTCTGAAATGCTTGCTAAAATAACTTTAATCTTAAAATACTTAAAGAAGATATTTTTCAAAGCATTCATACAAGTACTTTAAGGAAAACTCATTTCTACAAGTGTTATTAGGATAATTTCTCCTTTGTAATTTTTTTCTAGTAACATTCTCATGCATCCTAGAATTAGACATATTTTGTATCAGGATAAAATAAAGATTTTCTGATTGGACACTTATCATTAAACCTCAATGCATGTAATCATGTAACTCTAAAGAAACAGAGTGGGTAAATATAAAAATACACACATGTGTCCTTTTTCCAGCCTTGAGCAGGCCTAAGAGATGAGACCTTGTTTACTACAATAGACCAAACAATAGGACTCTGGAGGTATGGCCTGGAGGCATTTCTTGCCCTTGGCTGAGGCAGTGTTTGTTTTGACCTTGGCGCCTTTCTGGCTGTCTGTAGCCTAGTACAGGAGCTGAGAAGAATAGACTGTTTGTTGAGCTTGTTTTGAGAAATCTCTGGCCCGCAATTATCTATGGATTCTTCTCACCTCCAGCAGGATGGTTTCTGCTCACCCCCAGCCGGCTGAAACAAGAAGGAACTCTGGAGGTGGGGGTGGGCTATCTCTTTCAAATTGAAAGTTGAACATTAAAGCATTGAGCCTGATCAGAAACCTTTGTCTTGGCTTCATCTCTTCCGGTCCTCTTGTCTCTTCTCAGCCTCTCTTTCAGGTGAACCCAGTCAACTGTGGTCGCTGGCCCTCAACAGAATGGCGCCTGACCTGGAGCCTGAACATGAGAGACCAGCTGAAAAACGCTGTCTTGGGTAGAGCTCTACGGAAAACGGAACAAGAAAGGAGAGTATCCTGCACACTTGGTAAGCAGCAAACAATTTTTGATACTAGCACTAGTTATGGTAAGTCTTTGAAGGCTGTGTTTGCAGGAAGTGTGTTTCGGGGGGATGCAGTCTAGGTGAATGAAGTATTGACCCGGTGCTGATTTTGCCTAGGAGGTGACAGCGAATTATAGGTCAGGAGAATTCTAAACAGGCATTGCCCGCAGTCTAAGAGCTGCTTCAGGCGGGGAGAGCAGGGTTAGAAGGAATTGGAAAACTAAGAAAGCAGGGCACTGAGGTGTTACAATAGCTGCCTGCTACATCTCCAAAGAATGAGATGAAAAGTTATATCTTGAATATGAGAGAGAGAGAAAGGGTTTTTAGAAAAACAGTTGTCCTCTCTCTGAGCTGTGTCAGCAAAAAGTAATGAAAAGGCTATTTCCGAGCTCATCTAGAAACAGAAAAAATTCGGGAGGCATCCTGAATTTCTCTGTAGCTCTTAGATGTCCTTCTTTGTTGTCTGTCCTTGACGCGCCAATGTCCACGTGTGTCGATTGCTTTTTGTTTCATTGTCTAAATGTTTGTTCTATGTTGCATGTTCAAAAGAGAAGATGGTTAAAACTGCTTGATCCAACCCTTGGTCTAGTTTAACTTTGTTTTAAAGACAGTCTTAATGTGCACAGATAGGTTGCCTGTAGCTAAGAGTTGAGCTGAGCTGGAAAAGCCTTTTCAGAAATTGATTGTTTACATAAGCTGATCTTAAAGAGACCAACAGCATTTTAGATTCTATAAGGAAGCTGAGAGTTGTTTGTCTCAGAAAAATCTCTGTGACAAGGTGTCTTTATCTTAAAATTACAGCTAGAAAGAACAAGAAATTTTGTTCGGTCTAAATATATAAGATACATAGCCACTTCATTGTTGTTTCTGATTGGTTTTAAAAGTATAAATATGTTCTACATGTCTTGGTTATAGACGATTGGCTTAAATTATTAGGTGTGATTAGAGATTTACAACTTTGGTAACAGAAAGTTGGTGTAAAACTAACTCAGGGTTATAGTCATTCAAAAACCAGATGTATAAAAAATCTTCAACAAAGTGGCACCCAACGTGGGGCTCGAACCCACGACCCTGAGATTAAGAGTCTCATGCTCTACACACACACACACACACACACACAGACACACACACACACACATGCACACACACACACACACATACACACACACACACACACACTAACCTAAAGAATGCTTATATGTGTATGGATTACAGACAGATACAAATATAAACTAAATTCTTGAAACAACAGAATAAAATATTTCATAATGATTAATATGTCAATTTTTTAAAAAAACTGAAATAATTCCAAGCTGGGCAGTGGTGGCGCACATCTTTAATCCCAGCACTTGGGAGGCAGAGGCAGGCAGATTTCTGAGTTCGAGGCCAGATTGGTCTACAGAGTGAGTTCCAGGACAGCCAGGGCTACACAGAGAAACCCTGTCTCAAAAAAAAAAAAAAAAAAAAAACAACCAAACCAAACAAACAAACAAAAAGAATTAATTCCAAATATGCTTTCAATTACTGATACATACTCAAAAAAACAAGAGGAAATTAACAAAATTGAAGGAGAGCTAGATAAATTCTGAGACAGATGGAGCTGTCTTGGTCACTCTTCACTGTAGGAACAGAGCCTGTGTCACTGTTAAGATGGACACAGTACCAAAGCCTCCTGGAATTAAAAGTTACAGCCCTATCAGGACAGCTAGTAGCCATTGCCTCTTGGATACTTCTTTCAAGCTTTCACTAACAATGTGGAACAAATTTTGCTTCCAAGTTCCCAGTATCAGGTTGAAGTTCATAGCTCTAATTTCTATACAGAACTGTATCTTCTAGTTTTATTCCTTTGTCCTTTGATGGCCATGTCATTTTTCTTTTCTCCCAGTGAAGAAGTTTCTTAAGACTGTATTTGCAAGAAACCTAATACAGTTGGTGCTAAACACAACTTAGAAATCAGCCAGTAAAACATTGCTTCTGGAAGTATGCTACATCTCAGCTATTTAGGAGACTTGTCTCCATGATGTAGTGGGATGGGACACAGGGACAGAAAGCAGGTAGCTAGTTTGATGTTACTGGTGTCTTAGAGCCATTGGGGAGCATTTACTGTAGGATTGTGATACTGAATGACTGTTGCTAAGCACTGTTAAAGAGAGTAAAGCATACACTTAGATATATTAACAGAATTTGAATGAAAGTTTGAGAGTCAAGTGGCATTCTTGGCAGTAAAACCATAGTTACCTCCAGCAGGCAGAGGACAGTCAGAGCTTAAGGCCAGGAGTGGATGCCTACTGTAATACTGGCTGACAGTCAGACAGATAAATTTGCTTGTGGGATTGAGGATACACATTTTTAGTTTACCCTATACAAATATTTATTAGTAATACTTTATGTTTCTAGTTTTTTGATTATGATGTTTATAAAAGTATAAATACATATTATGTCTGAAGTTAGGTAAGTTTGGCCATGTGTCTCACTTTGGTATACCCTGAGTTTGATCATGATAATCAACATATTACCACCTCATCGAACTTCCCTTGTGCTCTGGAAACTCCTTCCTTCCTCCTTCCATCATAGAAAAAAATGTTCACTAATAAATTATATTACCCAGTTTTATATGTTCATAGGGAGAATTAGCTACTTAGTATCGACATACCTGAGCTTTCTTTATTGTAAGCGAAAGATAAGTACATAGCAGAGAGAATGCTGAACACAAGAAGCAGTGAGAACATGTAGTAGATGGTACATACAGTCTTAGCATCATGGATTGCTGGAACATAGAATGAGAAGACTGCTAGGGTGAGAGGTTGATGTAAAAATAGATGTAGTACAGGCAGGACATCATCGGTTAGGACTCACCATCAAGAAGAAGCTTCTCATTTCCCAAAGGCTGACTCTGACTTTATCTCTATACTTTTTCATAATCACCATAGCTGATAAGTATTCCCATTGAGCATCTTCTACCAGGACTTACTTTCAATACAACTTTTTTGCTCTTTTAGAGCTGGTAGCAGGATGAAAACGATCAATGTCTGGATGAGGTCTTCTGTTCTGTCATCCCACTGAATCAGCTAACACATAGTTAATTCCCAATATATGTTTTCAGTAAATGATATGGGAATTCCATGGTCACATGCTAAGCTTGAAGAATTCATGCTGTGACCACATATCACAGTCAATTTGCAATCATGTGAAGTGGGCCCTGGAGATAGAATAAAATAGAACTCCAGTAAACTTTTCTTAATCTCAAGGAAAAAAATAAACTGTAACATACTTCTTACCCTGGCTGTGACATCTTTTGAGTGCCTTGAAAAAGTAGCAGTTTGTTTTAAAAAATGATATTATTTTCAAGAATGTTTTATGTCTCAGCATGAAGAGGTGACATAGGGATTGTTGTTGTTGATGTCTTCTAGGAGTCACACTGTTAGACCTTAATTATTGTATTTATTGTACCTTGTCATATTGTTAGAATATTTTCTATCTTTGCCCCGAGGTGTATAATTAAAATTGTTATTGCAACATAGGAAAGAAGGCAGAAATCATAACAATTCCCTGACATTTTCTTTTATTTAGCTTCCATTTTCGAATCTGAATTTTCATGTATTGGTTGTTATTAAATTTTAATCCTTGGTCTTTTTCCTGTTAAAGGAAAAGATAAGAAGCGAAGGTAGTTTCAATTTTTATTCTTACAAATTCAAGTTTTATATCTATCAAACCAGATGAATCACTTAACAATCTTTGAAATCACCCAAAATACATGTCTATCTAGAAATGCAGAATATTATCTTAAATGGAAGAAAGGCCTTTGAAGATTAGTTTGGATTAAGTTGGGCCCCAAACCAAAAATAATGTCCTAAAACCATGAAAGAAGAGAATAATATAGACTCAGACAAGAATGAAATGCCCATGCATAGATGAGAGTTGGTGATAGAGTTATGCTAACATACTCACAAATATCCAGAACCACCAACAGACAGAAATGCTTCTTCTCTAGAGCCTTTGGAGGGAGAATGGTTCAGCTAATACCTCAGTTTTTGACTTTTGATTCCAGAACTCTAAGGGATGTACAGTTTTGTATATGTGTTCTGTTTGTGGCTGTCAGGTATCTGGTAGACATAGGATTTAAGCTTAGATTTTGATACTAGGGATTGAGTGGAGTGACAACAGATGGTGAGAATACAGGGTTAAAGTTCACTCTGGGAAAGACACAGCAGAGACAGGTTCTGTTGCATTAGGGAATATGTGAGCTACTGTTGACAGAATGCTGCTGGCGAAAGGGGGAATATGAAAGGTTCATAATCTTCCCCGGTGAGGTCTTGGAAATAAAAAATGTGTTACAGAAGACTGTGGGGAAAACAGCCTGGTTTATAATACCATTGGGCTGAATGTCATTCTGCGGGTGGGTGGAAGGCAGAGGGCATAGGTGATACACTAGACTGTTCATCAGAGCACCTTTCCATCAAGCTGGTGAAAGCATATCTTCTCTTTGCAGGTTGTAATGAATTGAGGTATTGAGGGATGAACTCTCCTGCAAAAAGCAACCAGGATATGATGGTTAGCAAGCCTTCTAATCTATTTAAAATTCAAAAGACGCCCAAATTAAGAGATTCAGTTCTGGGAAAAGTATAATACAGAAAGAGTGTTCAAATCAGTGTTGGACAACTTTTTGCTGAAGAAATGAGAGTTAGGGCACGGGCGAATTTGCTGGGTCCTCTCAGCAAAAGCCAGGGCCTATAAAAGAAAGACTTGTGAAGAATGTACAATCTGGTGACATAGAATGCAGTGACATACATGGCACCCTCACATGTTTGAGATTTTATACTAGCAGAGCTACTATAACCATAGACTGAGCAGAGTGGAGACTGGAGGAAATAAAGGGAAGTTGTCAGACTTCCAGCATTAGGCTGACAGGAATGTTACATGGCAGATGTGTGTTACTTCCAAGGAAAGAAGGAAATTACTCTAAGAGCAGACCTTTTGCTGCAGAGGCCAAGGCCATTAGCCTAAAGGCATAGGTGTGAGGTACAGACAGAGGCAGAGGCAGGTGGCTTTGTAGGACAGAGGGTAATGTGGTTGCTGACACCCCAGATACCTCATAGAGAAACAGAGCCAAAGGCCTAGAGTAGGAAGTCAGAGCCCCAAGGACACAATATTATATATATATATATATATATATGTATATGTATATGTATATGTATATGTATATGTATATGTATGTATGTATATGTATATATATATGAAATATATATATATATATATATATTTCTGAAAGCATGTGAACAAACTACCTAGGGAAATGCTACAGTCTTAAACAACTAAAATTAAACAAAAAAATATATCTTAATTTTTTTGTAAGTCAAGTCAGATACAGAGAAGTATAAAAGATATGGAGCTGGCTTTCTTTTGGAGAGCCTGGAATTGCTTGACCATATGCATGATACAGGAGATAAATTGTAGGAAGCATAATTAGAAATAGGCTACATATTACAGGACAGCATGCATGAAATGAACAAGAGGAAGAAGTTGTGCCCTGTAGTGGAAGAGGAGGGTGCTTGTTTATGTTATTACAGATGTGAAAAATGATACAAAAGCATGAGTGGTACAGGACAGATGGCCCATTGGGTAATATAACGTGCCGTGCAAGCATAAAGACCTAAGATCAAATTCAAGGACCCACTTAAAAAAACTGGACTGGAAAAACATATACCTATAACTCCAATCCTGGGTTGCAAGGGGTCAAGAGGATTGCTTTCTGGCCATCAAAATACTTCTTGGTTCAGGGAGAGACTTTGTCTCAAGGGAATAAGGTAGAAAGGAACATACAAGGAGCCCTACGTGCTCCTCAGGTCTCCACAGTACACACATGCACATATACTACTTGTACACACCATATTCACAGACACACATGCATGCAGAAAGGAACCAATAACAGATTATGACAGAATACAAAAATATACATATATATATATGTGATATATTCATATATGTGGATATATATATATATATATATATATTTACACAAAAGATTTGGTACATAGAAATAAATATGAAAATTGTATTGTGCACATCTGCAGCAAGCACTTGTTGTATTATTGAACCTGGAGATTGGTCTAGGAAGGTTGAATGCACAAAAGGTGGAGCATGAGTAATGTTGGAAGCCTGAGTGTAAAAGTAAAACTTACAATTAATTGTAATTCTGAAAGAAGAGGAATAAAGAGAAGGGTCATCAGTATTTAAAGTGATAACGACTTAGAATTTTTCAAATCAGATTAAAGATAGAAAATTTCACAAGAGAGCTTAACAAGAATTACAAAAAAAAAGAAGTTCATACTTAGAAACTTCAAACAAAACATGTAGTATCGAAGTAATTGAAAGGATTTGGAGAGAAGGAGACGAGGAATGACTACATATTAATAAAGATGAATTATTATGTCGGCAAGTACTAATGGTATAAATGAGCTTCAGTCTATGCTAAAGGTTAACATACCTACAAGTGCAATCTTATGTTAAACTCCAGATATGTTAGATCTAACCAGATTTCAATTGACATTAATTAATTTTACACTTTGTGTAGTTAGCTGGGCAAGATAATGTTTGAAAAGTAAGAAGTGTATATGTTTAAATTTAATGATGGAAGGAATACCAGCTAGACCTGATGTGGCACCAACTATATATACGATTCTACTTGTTTAATTTTCACAACAATATTAGGAGACTTCTCTGTCATCTGTGTTCTCACAGAAGTAACCCAGGCATAGAAAGCATAAAAGAAGTTACTCAGGGTCACAGAACTGGTAGGTATTGATGCTGGAACGTGAATACTTCTGTCTGTCATGCAAATGTAAACTCTTTAGACTTATTTTTTCATTTTTTTGTGCATGAGTGTTTTGTCTGCATGGGTGCAGATGTACAACATTTGCATTTGATGCTCAGAGGCCAGAGAAGGTCACCAAATTACCTGAAGATTGAATTACAGGCAGTTGCAAGCTGCCTAATAAGCATGCTGGAACACAAACTCAAGTCTTTTGCAAAGGCACTGAGTTCTTGCAACTGCTGAGATGTAAATCTAGCCAATGTACTAGAGATGCTTAACCACTGAACATCATCATGTGAAAAACAGACATTGTAGAAATCAAAGCAGGTCACTTGTTCATTCAGGAAATATGTTTCAAACCCTTATTTTGTCTCAGGTGTTACTCTGGGAGTGCCCAGTGAGAAAATGACAAAAGTTTAGGATCCCATAGGATATATTTTTAAAAAATAATCTCAATGCAATTAACACTTTAGTTAAATGTTAAGTTATACTGGTAAAAGGATAGGACTGAAGACATTCTAAATATTTTTCAAAATAGGCACAATCGAAAAAAGGAAGTAGAATGCTTGAAAGGAATCAAATAGCCAAAAATTCATGCTATTCTTTCTATGTTATTATCAGACTAGCTGGTTTGTTGATGAGGAATGACATTAATGGAGATAAATAGGTCTACTATGTTTTGATAAAGATTCGATTTATTAAGGTGATATTCTAATCCAAACATTCTATGTATCCCACTATATAGCTTTAAAACACAAGTAAATTTGAGGTAAATAGGAGACTCTAAACAAATTGATTTTAACACATCTCTTACTCATAGAGAAATCAAGCAGATAAAAAAAATCAATGAGAATATCAAGGATTTGATCCAGACAATTAACAGGCTTAGTCAAATAGTATATTGAGTGAGCACAACAACCCAGCAATGTTTCCAGTGCTTAAATCATAGATGTGACAAGTTACATGCTGTTGGTGTCCTTACTGGAAAAAAAAAAACAAAAAAAAAACAAAAATCAAGACTTGCATTTTATATGGGCTGTATAACTAGCACATAAAGGGAAGATTGCAGTGCTTCCGTATACCCCTAAGAACAGCTTAGGAAGGAGTCTTACAGAGACCAATGTTTTCTACAGCTTTTCAGCCTCCAGAACAAAGAAACCCCCAGTCCTACACTCCTAGCCATTCTTAGGTAAGATAACTGTTTCTTGATTTGTGTATCTTCTAGTTTCATTTTAAATTAAGGGTCATACTTCATTTTAAAAATGTGTATTTTGAAATATTTGAATAACACTGTTCAGGAAAGAGCAACCTCTTGAGCTACCCTTAAACTCACAGAAAGCCAAACATCCATGTACAGGAATAACTGCTCATTTTGTTCTTTTATCTCTTCTCCTCAGGTGACAGTGTGTGACTTAATTCACCTAAATTAACTGATCATAGGGTGGATATGCCAGTAACATCAGCTCTTCTTTCTGACGAACCCTAACATTATTCAGAACCATTACATATGTTACAAAACCGCCAGCATCACCAAAGGACAGCCTTCAACTGTTTCTTTGTCTCCTTTGCGCTTTTCTTTATTTGTGAGATCTGTGTCCTAAACTCACTAGTTACAAATGTCTAGCTTCCTGACGTCATCCAGTGAGATTTAAAGATTTTATTTTAGGTCCACAAGCTAAAGGACAAAATTTCAGAAGACAACTGTCTCTGCTTGCTTTTCATTTTGTAACTCTTCTACCTAGTTGTTTGATATAAGGCACATACTTCCATGATTCACGCACAGCAAACCATCAGGATCAGAATTCACTGTGTTAGTTCACTGTTTAATAACTAATTCCTCTTCCTATGGGTAGAATAGGACTCTACCATGTGACTGTTCTTGTACATATGAACCTTAAAAACTGTGATTGTGTACAGTTCCTAGAAATTATAGGGTGTCACATGTGTCTGGTGGTCCTTCAAATAATCATCATGAGGATTCAGTGTGAGTACTTGGTCCCTCTATTATCTATAGCACAGTTCCTTATAGGCTTGGAAAATGGAAAGGGGTATAAGCAAAGGATAGAGTATCTGCAGCCAAGAGTTTTTTTGGATGACAATCAGAAAATAAATAGACAAACAAACAAACAAATAGAGAAATGGAAAGAACAATAGAAAGATATTCGATTCTACTGATCATTTACATCAATTTGGAAGAGGATGGAGAGTTTTTTTTTTCCAGTTTACTCAAAAGACTCCAGATGGCTGACACCTTTATTTCAGAGTAATCAAAGAATCCAGTTGATTTCCCCATGAACATCTGATTTGCAGAGCTATGAGATAATGAATGTGTGCTATTGAAAACAGCAAAGTTTGGGTAATTTCTATAGCAGCAATATAAAGCCCAGAAGGGAAGAGAAATGAAATTTAAATAGAGGTTGGAGGTAGCAGTTTGATAAAATTTTTGTAGAGGTGGGATGAGAATGAGAAAGACATGTGCTTGAGTAATAAGAAGGATGGCAAGGAATTGTGCTGGAGAGCAGAGAGAGGCTGGAAGGATTATCAAGTGAGTTCCAACATGGACACTGCTTCTTTATTTATGAAGGGCTGATCAGAAACTCACATGGGGGCCTCAGAGACAGATCACATCTATAAACTGATACTATGGCAACCACAGAGAGAACAAGGCAACACAGTATTGCAGAGCTCCAATTTAAGAACTATAGAGGGGAGATCTCTAGGACATGCCAGAGACCTGCAACAGGTTAGGTGAGAGGCCCAGGGTGTCTATGGGGATAACTCTAGTAGAATCTTCTAACGATGGAGGATATGGATCCTGAAGTGGCCACTTCTTGTGGCCAGAAAAGACTCCAAGTGGAGGCATAAGGACAGCAATCCACCCACAATACTTTCAACTCAAAATGTGTCCTGCCTACAAAATGCTCATGGACAAAGTTGGAGCAGAGATGGACAAAATGGCTCACCAATGACTGGTCCAACTTGAGACCCATAACATGGGCAAAAACCACTCCTAAAAACTATTAATGATGCTCTCTCTGTTTGTAGACAGGAGCCTACCATAACTGTCCTCTGAGAATTCTAGTCAACAGACAATTGAAACAGATGCAGAGACCCACATCCAAACATTAGATGCAACTCAAGAGTCTTGTGGAAGAATTGCAGGAAGAATTGAGAAACCCAAAGGAGAAAAAGACTACACAAGAAGAACAGCAGAGTCAACTAACCTGTACCCATGGGGCTCCTGAGAGACTAAACTAACAACCAAAAAGAATAGATGGACTGGACTTAGCATCTCCCCATGACCCACACACATGTAGCAGAAGTACACTTTGGTCTTCATGATCATCACCCAACAACGGGAGTGAGTTGTGTGTGCTGTGGATTCTGTTTTCCTAACTGGGGTGCCTAGTCTGGCTTCAATGGTAGAGGATGCACCTAGTCCTGTAGTGATTTGAGGTGTCTAACATGGGAGGGGGGACGGGGTAGTGGGGGTGATACCCATGGGGTTCCCTTTCCTTCTCATCTTAGAAGAGAAAGTAGAAATGAGGGATCTTTGTTAGGGGGTACTGGGAAGAGAGAGGAGTTGATGTTAGGATATAGAGTGAATAAAAAATTTATTAATAAAAAAACTAGAGAGACTTCATTGGGGTACTTGCAGTGGGACTGCACAAGGTGGGTCCTGTTAGAAGTTAGCCATGGAGAGTGGAGGGCCTCATGGTGTTCCAACTTTTTATGGCAAACTATTGACTACTGATGGATGGTAGGTGAAAAGAACTCTCTTTCTCTCTCTCTCTCTCTCTCTCTCTCTCTCTCTCTCTCTCTCTCTCTACCCTGAACCCACTGGTCAGTTCACCATGAGCATGAAGAAATCCTAGATAGACTCAGAGGTTCACAAAACAAAACAAAACAAAACAAAGAAACAAACAAAAAGATATGAAAGATGGAAAGGCTTGTATGTTTGTTGAGTGGGGACTGATGTGGCTGAAAGGAAGTTAAGAGAGTGGGAAAGGTAGGAGTAATCAGAATGCATCATATGTGTGCACCAAATTCTTAAAGAATAAAGCTAATTAATAAAAACTCAGTTGAGTATTGCTAATTGTAACTGTAAATGGTTATTGGTCACCAGTGATCTTTGGAATGGATGTTTCAGTCTGGGGTACTTTTAGCCATTTGTATCTTTCTGCAACAAAAATGAGTTTTATTGTATAATGGGAAAAATATGGGAGAACAAGCATAAATCTGCAAGATCTATCACACCTTCTGATGTTCCTGCCATCGGTGGCTCTAATCTCCATGCTACAGTCAATGAAGTGCCAGGTTAACTGTGATGCTTATTTAACAGGTGCCGTGATTTAGCTTATTTGCTAGTTATATCAGTGCAAATCAAAACTCTCTTTTTATTCCCTTTTCTATTGTTGGCAACCTCAGGGAATGGATGTGTCTACTTACTTATCTCAGTGAATGGAGTTGAATGCATGCAATCTATCTCTATTTTTCATTGTGATATGGTGGGGTTCAAATGTGGGGTTAGGGATTTGAGTGGGAAGTGAATTCAACCAAGATTGCAATTCCGAATGAATAGACACATTACTCCTAGTTTTTGAGACTCTTCTAGAAAAAAGAGTAGGGTCAATTTTTCAGAAAAGTGATACCTTCAGTGGTTTCATATCTATCACTTGTAACTAAGAGCATAGTGAAGATAATTTGTCCTTAAAGCTGTGGAATGTAATAAAAAAAAGAGTTGTTAATGTATACAACACAATATGTTACTACCTTGCAAAGCACATCAGTGGCATGGGTTTCACAATATTTATGAACGATGGCAATGTTTCAAGAGTAGTTACACATCTTCCTTCCAGTCTCTCTCTGTTTTCTCTTTTTCCATAGTGTATTTCTCTTTACACCCCAGATTTACATTCACACTGTTCTACAAGTTAGATCATAAATATCCAAGAGAAGCCTTAAGTGTTAAAAGTACACAAGGGAGTTCTGTTTCATACGATGAGACCTTTGAGGGGTCAGGTCTGGCTTGAATTCTTAGGAGACTGAAGGCATTGTCTTTAAAAAGACAGTGTGATGCTTTAGTGAGCTGTACAGCCTTCACAACCTGTCCCATCCTGATATGATACTTGATCACGGGGCCAAAAACGGTGAGCAAAAGCAAAGACTCTCTGCTTTTTAATTATCCCACCACAGGTATTTTGATGCAACCACAGGGAGCTGACTAATACTCTGATACTAAAATTTTATGTTTATTACTATTTTGAGGCAAATTAGCAAAGGTCAGGTTGAAGCTAGCATCAGGGGTGGTATATCTGGTGCTGAAGCAGCTCTGAGAAAGTGATTAAAGTTTGTTCTTCATCTAAGTGCTATGAGAATCTGTTGTATGACTGTTTCCAATTGATCTAAGAGATATTTATCGCCCCTATTGATTCTGTATAATCCTACACCTGGCCAGTGATCACTTACTAAAATACAAGAACAAAATGGCATCAATGCTTAAGCATTTAAAAAATATTAAAAATGCAGTCAAAATGTAAAAGGACTTATTAAATTAGCGGTAAAAGTTTGAATACTGTTTATATATTTTTTTAAAAAGACACTGATTAAAGACTACTAGGACAGAAAATAAGTTTTTGCAGGTTGCACCAGTACTCAATGTCTGCTGTCTGAGGCTGTATGGTTAAAATTCTCCTAAAGTTTCATGCAGTTTAATGAGTGTGTCTTCCTACATTCCATGGGGGAAGAAAAGCAATAAATACCAAGTCCATTGATGCTGGAAGAGTACAGTGGGAGCTGACCTGTGCTCCTCTGCAAAATCAATTTGGCGTTCACCCTCTGCTCTCCTGTGCTAGGCCTGCCTCACTACATTGTGTTCTATTTCTTCCACACACTAACATTTCCCTACTTTTCTCTAAACTGCACTTGCCAACTACATGTGACCTTGCTGTTTCCACTCAGAAATCTTACAGCCCTTTAACCTCTCCAAACTCCAACACTTCTCCACATGGAAAGGCAATACATTTTAAAATAATATATCAGATCGTGATAACTCCTGAATGAAAAAGATGCTCTGCTAGGCAGTGATAAGTATTACACATTAATATTGACAAGATTCATACAATACCTGTGCATCAAGATCAAAAGTGATACGTGCCTTCTTGTTATAATTTTGGTTAAAAATTATTTTTTTAAGAATTTGTCTTTAGAACATATTGATTTGTAGCTCTCTTACAAAAATGCAGTTCTGTTTACCATCTCTGTTTTTCACCTAGTTCTTCGGGATACTTATATAGCATGATGTATTGACCCTTTGGGAAATAAAACTAACTGCTCTTTTTATACAGTGAATGAGGCATTTTAACCATTATTATCAGTTTACAAAGGTGAATACACTTAGTTCTTTAGATTATCTTATGCTTTTTGTCTGGTACAAAATCACAGAAATGTGTGAAATTTCCTGGTAAACTAAGCTTCTGTTAGTCCAGTACATTCAAATGATAATTTAGTTATTTTCAAATTAAGAAGTTGTGGTTTGACTAGTATTACTACCATACTTTTTCAGACAAAGAAACTGGTATAGATGAAGATGTCAACAGTTTAAAATGTACTAAATATGTATTTAAGAGGCATGCTAAAGCTGTTAAAAATCCTGAGTCACAAACATATCAGAGATAGCAATGTAGGAGACAAAGGAAGATGAGCATTTCAACACAGAAATCTATGGCACAGTCATTTTGGTGTAGAAATATTTTGAGTATGGGTCTCTCCAAAGTGTCCACCTAGGAAAGCCTTTGTCTTATTGCTTCAATGTTGTGGTTTTGACCTTTAAAAATTATTCTAGTATGTAGTAGTTAGTGCTTTGAGTAGGTTTACCTTTTAATGCTTCAATTTCCTTTAAAGTGAAACATGTGTGCTCAGTTAATCTTAAATTAGAGAGATTGGTAGGGATTTTGAAGAGGGAAAAATGAGGATGCTTGAAGTCACGCGGAATCTAGGACATGGCCTTTACATTTACATATACTGTTTCCATTTAAATTTGTGTCACAGACAGAAAGCTGTGTCCTTTGTTTCCCAGAGCCATATATTGGAATATAATTCCTAATGAAAGAGAGTGGAGAAGTGAGAGCTCAGAACAGAGATTGGGTCATGAGAGTGAAGCCCATGCAAGTAGGATTGGTGTCCCTATAACATAGGCTTCTTAGAGCATGCACTTTGACCTCTGCCTTGATCTAGGACTGTAGAGCCTCCCCAAACCTGAGAAATACATTTTGATTATTTATGAGATATTTAATTTTTATATTTTATAATAACAGCTATAACTAAGACAGTTTATTTGATTACAAGAAAAAGAATTGAAGAGTAGACTATAAGAGAATGAAAAAAATTTTACAGTTTGAGATTTCCTGGAGGGACCCTTCACTGCCCTCCTTGATGGAAATTTGTGAAACATCTCTCTAGACTTACACTCACAGGGTCATAAAATGTATCTTCACAGCTCCTGATTCTCCCATCCCTAACTCTAAATGAACTTACAGCTCTGACCTGTTCAAAGCCTTCTTTCAATGGCTCTTCCTTTCTAGAAGAAACAACAAATTTCTCTTTCTCAATACCCAGGGTTCTCTACACATCTTTGCCCAACTTACCTCATGCATTTACTACTGTGTATATCAAACATGCTTTGAACACATGATTATCTCATCTCTAAATACTCAAAATCTTTTAAATCCATATATCCATGTATTATCTATTTTCTGTCTATATATATTTGTTCTTCCTTCCTTCCTTTATTTCTTCCTTTCTTTCTTTTTCTCTTTCTACTTTTCCATTTTACTCCATAGGAAAAAGTTTTTTCCAGTGCCTCATATTTCTTTTGTTTGTTTGTTTGTTTGTTTGTTTTTTGAGACAGGGTTTCTCTGTATAGCTGTGCCTCATATTTCTTAATGCTTTGATTTCATTCTAACCTGGCAAAATATCTCTTCCTTATCTGGAAGGCATTTCGTATCCCAAGTAACAAAAGAGATACTCATGCAACTATTTGGTGCCCTATCATATTGGAAGCTGGTTGTGGCATTCTTACAAACAGTAGAGCCATCATGGACTACACTCTCATGAAGTAGTCTGCTGTTTACTAAGTTTGGGATATGTACAGTTTGGGTTAGCAATGTAGAGTTTCCTTATTGCAAAGGCAGAATTGTTTGGTAGCAGTTTTGGGTTCACAGCAAAATTGAGAACAATATGTGGGGAAAGTTTTATACTCCTTTCTCCAACACTTTCTATTAGAGAGGAGCTTAATGAATACATCATAGTCACAAATATCAATAGTATACATAAGAATTTATTCCAGATACTCTCACTCTAATGGACCTGAGTAACTGTATAGTGACATACGGGCACGTCATATTACATTCTATAGAAATTATTTTCAGCACCTAGGAATTCTTTGTGCTTTTCCTGATCTGTTCTCTCTTACCCCAATCTGTCGAACCATTGGCAGTTTCACAGTCTTAATCATTTTTTCCTTTTCCAGAATGTAGTATGTATGCAGAAATGCATGTAGCCATGAAGTAAATGGCCTTCATAGATGACCTTTCACTTAGAAATATTCATTCAAGATTCCTTTGTTATTCTGATAGTCTGAAATCGCATTTTTAAAATATTCAGCAATATTTCAGTATTTGGATGTACCACAATTCACTCAGCTGCTGAAGAATAGCGTGGCTGCTTTAAATTTTGTTATAATGAAGAAAGCTGCTGCCAGTGGCAATACGCAGGCTTCTGTAACAAAATAATAACTTAAAACTTTCCTTAAATTTTTGAAAATATAAGAAGCAATATTCTGCAAATTATTAGGCTAAATTCATGGGGTTAATATTTAAAACAACATGAAGAAGACTGGAGAGAAAACCTGGCAGAAGTTACTTTGATCATTCAACTGGATTCAGTATCAGTACTGAGACAAGTTGACAGTAAAAGCTCTTGATGTAACAAACAAGGAGTCACTCTATCACTTCTGTGGAATGTTGTACAATCTCCAAAATACTGTGTTATTGTACTCACTGTATTTCAAATATATCAAGGGCAGAGGCTGGGTAGATAGTTCAGCTGTTAAGAGTGCTGTTGTGTTAGTGGAAGTCCAAAGTTTCACTCACAACTGCCTATATGTCCTGAGAATCTAACATCCATTTCTGACCTTCATGAGCAACTACACATATGTGGACCAACACACACACACACACACACACACACACACACACACACACACAGACAAACACACACATGTACACATTGATCTACATCTATATATGTAAATACAAATGAAATAAATGTTTAAATATATTAAGGCTAGCTTCCCTTCCCCAAAATGCTCTATAGTAAACACAGTACAGAAATACGACATTAATTCAACTCAAGAATCTTCTGTTCTTGATTAGGAAAGATAGAAGCCTAGAACATCATTGAAATTATTAGAAAGTAAGTTTGAGGAAAAGTTCAGACAATATCATTGTACTCATCCTTAGTCTGTTTTTGATCACTATATTGTGGTTAGGTAACAAAACACCTATTTTTGAGAAATGCATGCTGAGGAACCTAGGAATATAAGATACATAATCTACCATTTCTAAATGGACTATAATGAGAAAAATGAATGTCCATGTTGCATAAAAATGAGTATTTGTGAAAGAAAATATGACTGTAAAAGAGAAAGGTGATGATTGGTTGTGAAATCTCAGAAACTCCATAACTTGGGATTTATGTTAATTTATGGAATAGGTTACAAGGAAGAATAAAAGTATTTGAATGTAGAGAAAGCCGAAAGCCCTGTGAGTAAATGAATAATGTAAGAGCAGGATCTCAGCTCTGCCTTCAGGGAGGACTCTACCTGGAAGGATGGTTTCCTTTACAATTTTAAAACTTACACACTTTAACGTATCAATTATTTCTATACATGCCAACATTCAATAATTTTATCATCTTGAACCATATCCTTGAAAGCATCCCTTAAATTTTATAATGTATGCAAAATGTAATTTTTTTGAAAAATAATCTAACACATATTATTGTGAAATAATGGTTTGTTACCAAAAGTGCTGTGACCCTGAGAGGTGTTCTGTCTGTCAAATAAACATTTTTAGTAGTAAAATGGTGTTGCTCACTACAGTTTGCATTTTAAAGGTAGTAAAGGAAGAATGGGCCATGGATGCATGGAGTTTGTTATCACCTCTGTTATCTCAGGGGACCCATTTTTTTCTTTTTTGTATCTATGACAACATTAATCACTCATGCTTCTCAATCCAACAAGAACCTAACCATCTTGCGTTTTTCTTTGATACACCTATTGAGCTTTATTTCTACCCAAAGCTTGCCATATATTCTCTAAATAGATCTTTCCCTGAACCATAATCTTGTCTGGAATCTTTATTAATCCTCCTGCTTCATCCTCCGTACTGTTAGAGCAAGTTGTATGAACCACCATGCTTGCCTCTAGACATCCTGAATCATTTTCCTTCTTGTTTTTTCTATAGTCACTCCTCATTGTGACACAGCCTTATCGAGATCACATTATAGAAGTAGCCTCCACTAAGTCATCCTGCTTCAACTCCCATTGTATCCATCCTTAACAGTGGTGTGGGATGAACTAAGGTCGCAACAAACTATATTTGTAATCTAATACTCAATTCTTAAGTTTGTTTAGCTGATTCTGTATCACACTGAGAATGAAAATTAAGATACCCAGCTTACCTAATCTCAACTTTATGTGATACAGTTTTATTGTAGAGGACAGTACTATATGTGTTCAATATTAATTCATCAATTCTTCTTCTTCCTCTTCCTTCTTTGTCCTCCTCCTCTTCTCCTTCTCCATCTCCCCTGCTCTCTCCTCTTTCTCTTCCACTCTTCTCCATCTCCTTCTCTCTCCTCTTCCTCCCCTCTCCTCTTTCTTCTTCTTCCTACTTGCCTCTTTCTTTCTCCTCAAAGCCACACTTACTCAATGTAATAGTATTGAGGATCTTGACGATAAGAAAGTTGAGTTTTCCCTAACTAAGCAATAAATATACTTTGTAAGATAGAACTAGTTCCACTAAGAACTTGAAATTGAAATGGCTGTGTCAAACCATCAGAATGTCCTTATATTCATCATGTCTCTCTGCATTTGGACTTCTTTATTTTCACTCTTAGTGGACTGAGCTTTGACATCTGTACTTACTTCAGTTCCAATACCACTCTCTTGGTATGTCATGCTTCCTTTACACTACCACTTTGAGGTAGAGACTATGTTTGTACCATCGTTGTGTTTAGTTCTCTGTCACATCTGACTGCATGTGTATATTCTTTTCTGGAAAGTTGACTTATATTTTGAGCTCCATGGCAGACTGGATAATTAGAAGAGGGAACAAATAGCAGGACAAAGAGGACAACAGTGAGCTTGAGGAATGCAGCAAAGCATAGCTACTGTATTCTAGAGCAGAGATGCTTTAAAGTAGATGTGGTAGTTATCAATATGGTTTACAAAGTATATCTAAGCTGTTATTCCTCACTCATGTGAAAGACACATACTTCCTAGCATCTTGTTGACCGATCCAACAATCTGTGATCAAAATTGTTGAGGGCACTTTTTGCAAGACATTTAAATTCAGGATAGAGAATCTCTGCAATCCTCACTCATTCTAGCACTGGTAATTGAAAAGATTTTTATCAGCAGAGTGACTGTGGTTAGCAGATGTACATGAATATGTGTAAAAAGAGGCAGTAAATGATTATTCTTTGGCTGTGTTTGTTGTATAACGAACCTCACAAATATGGTTTCTTCTGATTGAAGCCAAGTGAGTAGGAACTATATATAATGAATATTTAAAACAACAGAGACGAAGAAATGAACTGAATCACAGACTTCATTTAGCCAGCAAACTTTATCATTAGTAAAAATTAGTAGATCTCATTATAATCATATGCATATTAGAAATATTGTAAACATCATTAGCTCTTCCTGGCACTATTCAAGAGTGCTTCTTTATCCCTTGAAGCAGGAAAGGCCACAAGCAGCTGTATTCACAGGCCTAAGACTGCCCTGTCTATTCCAGAGAGAAGTCATCTCATACATGGTAAATAGTAATAGAATCCTACTTGTTTACAGGGAATGAGCAAAAAGTGGAAAAAACATGGGCTGAGGGATCGAGGGAAAACAAGAGAGGTTACGTATGCTCTCAATTACATTCCAGACACTCCTAGGAAATATAACATTAAGATGGTGAAGGGATATTAGGGAAATTAATAAGCTGCAAGTATGATATTTCAACAAACATCTAGGAAAGATGTTATATGACAGGAGCTTGCATAATACTGCCACTAGTGGTCCTATATACAAGTAGCTTCATAAAGCCTTAATATCAGGCCTTTCTTACAAAGGAATGACAAAGTGCTGTTAATGACATGTGTGGTATACAAAGAAATGGAGACATTCAATTAATGTTTGAATAAATGCAGCATCTGAAGAGTAAATCAATGCTTCAAAGCAGAATTGTCCAGCATTAAGTAGTCCAAAATACAACAGATAAATGTAGATAAATGCAGCAATTATGCAATGCACTGATTTCCCCAAATTCTTTGTATTTCTAAATAAGCACAACAAAGCCACCTGATTGCAGTGAACAGAATATAAAAAAGTGGGAAACTGCTTCTGCATCTGGGGGCTGTAATTAGATCCCCTGGTTTATTTCCAATCAGGCACTTTTATGTTAGTCATTTGAATAATACAATTGCAACACTAAAATCAGAATATTTAAAATTATATTAAAACACCGCTAAAAGAAAAAAAATAGTATTTTCCTACAGATATTCATCATAATAAATACAACACGAGAGTTATTTTAACTGATCAATATTGCTGATTGATTCATAACTTAAGTCCCATATCTGCCAGCTGGCAATACCCACCACAAGAGGGCAGAGAGTGGATGCTGATGACTTACTATTTGTTATCCTGCCTAGTCTAATCATATTCTGATGACATCCTCAGAGTAAGATCGTTAGAAAGATTCTCTTATTGTAAACACAGCCACACCAGGTTTATTTTTTTCCTAAATTATTCTGTTCAGATAACCTAATTTTCCACTCATGCCCACTGAATATTTGAGAGGGAGGGGAAGAAGAATGGGTTGGTTTTAATTATATTGATCCATGCCCTTAGTATTTTAGCAAATAAATTAAAGATTTGTTAATACAAAAATATAGAAAACAGAATAGCATTTATTGTTTACTGATTATGAAGAATGAATTTAAAGAGAAATATTACCATAATTTTGGCATGCTGTACAGAGTTTAGTGTATTAATAGATTTCATTAATTTTATTGTTATAACCAGAGAATACTTCCTACTTGAGGAAAAACAAAACTAATTAAACCAAAAATAATCTTTCAATCCAGATTCCAGTCAGCTCCAAACACATTTGAGTACAACAAAGAGATTCAATTTATCATATGAAAAGCAAAAATATGTATATTCATCTTATAAATTAGTAGCATGAATAAAAACTATCAGTGACCCTTCCATTTAAAAATGCGTCTCTTAGTCTTAAAATGGATTAGTCTCTCAAGCCATCTTTTCTGTTTTTGACTATTATTGTCATGTGGAACACCACAATAAACTGGAACTTTTACAAATACTTATTTTTTTTAGGAAGTTTTTGCTAGGTTTCAAGCAAACACTTTTCTCAAGTTGTCTTTATTGTTCTCTGAACAACTGTTCTTTTCAAGTGCAACTTTGGTTCAGAATACAAATTCAATTTGTACAGAACCTGAACATGCCTCTGCTTTTATCTTCTTTCCTTCCATGTGTTGCTTGAAGAAGAGGAGATATTGCATGCTCTCTAAGAGATGCTGGATGTGTGAGGTCACTATCTAAGCTCCTGTTCAGATCTTGCTTAAGACAACTTTAACATTGGATTTGTGAACCACTCAGTTTGATTCTGTTTTGTGGTTATTCCAGGATGATTTTTATTATGCCTGCTTCAGACAGGCAGTGCTGGGAAAATAACTCAATCTTTCTCTTCTACTATCTATCAGAATTATTAAACAGCGAGGCTACTATTCCTCTGGCCAGTAATATCTGCAAAACCTGATGCTATCTAACTATTAGATGTAAAATATTTCTTTCACAAATAAATATCTCCTACTTTACCAGTCTTTGTCTGAATGTACAACCTGCACTCCTCTGTTTTCTCACAGACCTACAGTAGTTGTATCCTTACAACATCACTAATACGGTATTTATAAGTTTATTAAGCATCTACAGTATTGTGAGAACTGTATTAAGTGCTTTATATTATCATTTCTGATATGCTTGTGCCACTGACAGGGAAATAGAGAATTTGATAAACCTGCTTTCTTTCTGCTTAAGATTTTGTCTGTAAAAGCTGTGTGTTAATGCCAGTCTCTTCTTGTAGGATTAAGTATGCCGTGTCTAGACCTGTTGTCACTGAAACAGGAGGTCACTCAGGAGCAACCTCATATGTGAAGCATAGGAAATTTCTGACATGAATTCATCTGCGGCATAGGATAAATGCAATGAATGTAATACTTTATTGTTGGTTGGAGGCTTCCAAGTTTTCATGGAGAATGTGATATACATAAAAATAAAAAAGCCTCTAGGACTTGGGAATAGCAGGTAATGATGATGCGACAACGCCAAATTTGGCAACAAAGGAACAAATCATCTTGATTAGTGCACGAAGGTAAGGTTAGGAAAGAAGAAAAAAAATCCCTTTTCTGCTATGCTAAGATTTGCTAAGATTTACTATATTCTCTCTCTCTCTCTCTCTCTCTCTCTCTCTCTCTCTCTCTCTCTCTTTCTCTCTCTCTCTCCCCCCCCGTGTGTGTGTGTGTGTGCGTGTGTGTGTGAGAGAGAGACAGAGACAGAGACAGAGAGAGAGAGAGAGAGAGAGAGAGAGAGAGAGAGAGAGAGAAAGTACATACTTGCATACCTGTTTGTGTGTGAAGGAGAGAGAGGAGACACACACACAGATATAGCAGGAGCATTTGGTGGTGATGTATGTGGTGTGTATTGAAGAAATCAGGAGTGTGTAAGGTACACTACAATGGGGTCTGAAGTGGGCTTTTGAAACATCATCTAAAAATGACACACAAGTCTTACAGTGTTGGTGGCAGAGTAGGTAAAAGATAAACGGGATGGGAGACATCTAACGCAAAGAGCCTTCGGCTGCTTTTATGTAGCATGAGCACAGCTACTGCAAATCTAAAATAAAAGAGGGGGCAAGCCTAGAAAGAAAAAGAATATTGGCGGGTGTAAGAATAAAATAAGATGTTCATAATGTAATTCTCCTTCTGCATAAAAATGGTCTTACTATAAATTGAAGTTTTGCAAAGAAAAATGACATTTGTTGCACAGTTTGCTCATGGAAAGCAGAAAACTAGGTTTGATATCCACGGGATGCTCAGTGTTTTTCTTCTGACATGAATTACAAACGGGATTTACACAGGTCGATTTTATAGGCAAAAGCTGGACAATGAAATATTGACTGTTCTTATGTAAGTAGTATGAACTGAACTTCACCTTGTTATAAGAACAGGGACAAAAATTGTAGATGGTGATTATTTTGTAAGTGGTTAAAATGAAAGCATTTTTGAGGGCTTTTTACTCTGCTAAGAAAATTGCACACTGTGAAACAAGCAAGAAGAAACAAAATCCTATTTCCTCAGGAATACACTAATTATTTATAGTTTGCTGTTGCTGAAAGGAAAAAAAAAAAGAACGATCTTTGATGATTTCTCCCAAGGTTGTTTTGTTTGTTGGCTATGTTTCCCTTTTCTGAAAAAAATCTGAAAACCCAAATTTTCAGTACCACCATGTGTCCTCTGCTGTCTTTACACAGGAAATGTGTTTTAACCCATTCTTTACTGTTTCTATAGTGTCTTTCCCGTGTTTTTCTCATTTTAACAAATATTGGGATGCTCCATCTGGGACTGGAGTTAATGTTGGTGAGCTTCCCTAGATATGCAATCTACTTGGTTGTTCCTAGTGTGCACAATAGAATTGTAATTATTTTTATACCTTGTGTATAGTTGGTTATAAGTTCCCATGTTACGTTTTCTAAATATATAGCAGATAATTGACCTATTTAAAAAAATCTTTCCAATGTTCTTTTTTAAATGCCAGAATGGTTCAGTTTTTCCTAATTTTTCTCTCCTGTACATTGGTTTTACCTGAAACTAAAAATTTTATTCTAGGATCTCATGCCGTCTTTACCTTAATAGACATTTCTAAGAAAATCTACATTATGCTATTAAAATAAAAGCATATTTTTATCTAAAGTATTTAATATGAAATAATTGTAGTTTCAAGAATATAAGTGGGTGGCCTGTCTTCAATTTGAACAGTTACTAAATGTACGTATTTAAGTCCGGCAAGGTGACTCAGCAGGAAAAGTCTCCTGTGGCCAGGTCATTCACGGAACATGGAACATGCTACAAAAAGAGAAGCAACTCCTGCAAGTTGTACTTGGGAGATTAGTACTGGAATTCTATGTCAAAGCTTATGATGGGGAAAATGAAGCCATTGACATCTAAGTTATGTCTTTTATGTGGGGTGTGTTATCTAGATGAGGTTCTACAGGCACACTTGAGGTAATGCACCAACAGTGCAAACGTTAGCATTCCTGTTGTATTTATAGCCAAGTTCAATTACGTTTATTCAAGGAATAGACTATTGAATAAGAAATGAATCCCAGACATGACTCCAACACAATATGAAAGATGACCTGCACTGTAATTGAGTGACATGGAACCTTAGCAGGTCAGACTGATACATGCCCTGCCCATGTGGATTACTCAAGAAAAGCAGTGATTTTTCTCAGATAAATTGCCTGTAAGTAAGGGTGATACAGTGGGATGCTGAGCAAAAGGGCACAGCTCCAGCAAATCTCTCCACTGTTTCTTTATTAGACTTCTACTCTTGATAGACCTTCTGTGGTCACATCAAGAAGTAAACTGAGAAGGAATCTCTCACAGATGACTTTGGCATATCCAAACAATGTACCTTGGCATCAGTATGAGAAATTACAAGCTAAATAGTTTAAATCACAGAAGTTAGCTGTAGATTCTGCATATGCTGTCAACTGGGTGTTTTTTAGAATGGTATCTGGTGGCTGACCCAAGAATGTTTTTCATTTTTTATTAGAATCCACTAGCATGCAATAGATACTGCAAAACTGTGAGCTTCATTTCATAATTCTGTACTTCAAAAAACTAATAAATTTGATTACATATTGTTTCAGTGTGTGTATTTGTGTGTTTTAATGAAACATCAGGCTTAGGAAAAAAGTAAAGTATTGAATTTATTCTAATTTCATTATTTTGTTAGCATAACAGAACACATTTTAAACTATGATAATGATGACAGTGATTTTCTGCTAGATGTAAACATGTTTAAAGAAATATGGCATGTTTTAGGGTAATAATTCATTTTAGAAAGATATGTGTGATAGAAATACAATGTTAAATATGTATGGAACCATAGAATTGACTAATTTTTTCGAGCAGTTGTTGGCTAGTATAGTACAGAGTAAAGCATATTTCATTGTCTTACATTGACTACATATACTTGTATACTTACACACACACACACACACACACACACAGACACACATTTGAAAATAAATTTGATAAACTAAAAATAGGATAAAATATTATTTGTAATTTCTTACTACATATAGACAGAAACTATGAAAAGGAAAATATAATAATACATTCAGATCACACTAAATACAGAAGGTTTACAAACTGATGAAAATGTCAATTTAATTTTTAAAAGATTAAGAATTAAATTAAAGAATTGATACCTTTATTGCTGATGTGCTCTTGGCCTGAAAATGTGGCATAGTGGGTACAGCGCTGCCCAAGGCTAGTGATTGGAGATCAATCTCTGAAGCTCATTGTTAAAAATGTCTGGCTATGATGATGAATATCTGTAACGTCATCAGGTCTACAGGAGAGGAGAGGATGGAGACAACCTATGGGACAACGAGCCTGAAGTGTACATACAGTATGACATAAACAAAGTCTGACTCAACAAGATGGAAAGAACCAACTCCCAAGTGTTGTCCTCTAACCTCTCCACGCACAGTGTCATGTGCATGGCCACATTCACATTCACACATAACACACACACACACACACACACACGTGCACACACACAGAGAGAGAGAGAGAGAGAGAGAGAGAGAGAGAGAGAGAGAGAGAGACAGAGAGAGAGACAGAGAGAGAGACAGAGAGACAGAGAGACAGAGACACATACAGACGGAGGGGGGAAGCGTAACTATAATTATTCATAAAGAACACTGGCCATCAACTGTGGGTAAACAAAAGAGGAGAACAGACAGTTCACAAAAAGATATTAAGTATCACAGGAAATTAGAGAAATTAATTTTTTATTCTGTAGGAAAGGGTTAATCTGACTGACTAATCAAACTTGAAGTCATCCATTAAAGTGCAGAAATATCACATTCTATGATACCGCATGCTATGTGTCCTGACAGTTCTACCTCTGAAGATCTCTTCTAAGAACGCTGAAGCAATACTGTGTTATATTGAAAGAAATAAGACTATTCACTGTAATGTACCTTCTATCTGAAGGTAATAACCAAGACAATATAATTCTTTATTAAGTAGTACAGTGGGCTTTAATATTTAATTAAAATTAATTTAACTTCAAATAATAGGTAAAACATGAACATAAATTAAAATACATGCAGAAGAAAGTTTTTTTTTCCTTCATGTGAATATAAGAGTTGGTATGCCATCTCTATTTTATGAAACATTTGGGGAACTAGACTTTCTGTATTACACCTTATGAACATACATCATACAGCTGCACAACACACCTCTTAGTTTTCAGGGCTCACTCCTAGGAAAACTACATTCAAAATGAGAGAGGGGTAAATTGTAAAAATAAATATGTCTGAAGGCTAGAAGATTCCCAATTCTTAAGGAACTTAGAATCTGCAGAACTTAGTCTCATGTAAAGCCTAATCAAACAAGGGGTAGTTTTTATCTTTGATGTCCATTTGACCAACTAAATATTACTTTAGACAGAATTAAGATAGATTTTACTATTCTACCAGTACTCTTTTATGAATACACTGCAAGTGAAAGGGTCATTTCTTTACTACTTAGAAAAAAATGTTTTGAAATGTCTGTGGTTTTTAAAAAGTGTTTTTCAGAAAATTATCATTAACTGTTTCTGACTCAGTTTACTAATAACATAATGATGTACATGGCTGATGGAGTTGGGAAGATTAAGCTGTATATTTAACACAATATACCTCAGATAAATGTTTGTTATGTGGTCATCAGTATTATAATAGATGCCAAAATCTGTATGTGGACCAGTAAGGGAACACATATCACCTTTCAACTTTTTTGCACTGCATTTAAATATGTTTAAACATGAACTACTTTTTATTTTTCTACTAAAATTTATTTAATTATTTGAGAATTTTATGCAATATATTTTACTCTACTTCTCTCCCAACTTTTCCTTAATAAGTAATAAAAACTATCAAGCTGGGTAGATGCCATAAATATAGGAAGCCTATGATTTTTGTCATAGATCTTGATTTGATGGCACTATAAGTCTAGCACTCAGGACTCAGAGACAGGAGACTCACTCCATGTTTGAGGTCCTTCTGTTCAGATAGGACTACATAGTCAGATTTTATTTTTAAAATTTAGCCCTTCTTTACAGCTGCCCAATTGCTTGGTGTTAAGACCTATTCATCCTGTTCATATTCTAGTTTTTCCTCTTAGTAGCCCACTGACTATGTGGGTAATATACATACATACATACACATATACATACAAACATACATATATATGACATAATTTGTATGTATAGCTCTGTGTATAATAGAGCTCTAAAATAAGTATATAACTGAGTTATATGTAAGTTTCAATCTTATCCAAATATGATGATTATTAAAAAATGCATAATTTAGTAAATATACAGTCGGCAATCAAGAGGAGTTTAGATAAAATCGTTAAGGTACTTAAGATAATTGGCTCTAGACATATCTTCTTTATGGAAGGACTTATAGTAACTGTTGTCTATAGAAAGAGTGCGACCATCAATAGAAGAACATTAAATGTTGTTTTAAATCCCTGAGTGAACATTCATAGCCTGCTTCTCAATTTTCAGTGGATATGACTTTGGATTTTGCTTTTGATCTAATGGCTCTGGGTAAGGAAAATGCATGTCTGATCCTTGGGGCACTTGGTACCTCTATCTGTCCCTAAAGGAGAAAGGATCAGAGCAAAGCATGACTCACAAAGGCCAGAGACAGAATAGCAGAGTAAAACTCTATTTGTAAAGCCCTGGATCAAGAGAAAGTCTCCCAGAATATTTTAGGAAGTCAAAGGGCCACGACATGATTGGTATTTCTAGGAAGGTCTCAAAAATATATTCTGAAGTGAAAAGATGAAAAGTGGGAAAATATGGGTATAGAAAGATAATTTTAATGTATTTCAGAACTAGAGATGATAATTAATTTACATTTACAGAACTTAACAAACCCCAAGCTCACCAAAGTTCCAATAGTTGGATTTGGAAAGTGGCACAAGGAGAGAGTCTTGAGAGATATCTAGGGACAGAAGGAAGTGTTGATTGACTGTAATGAATGGCAGCTTGTATGTGCACACACATGCACATGGGTTTGTAGCCTGTCATGGAAGTTCTCTTCTTTCTGTTAATGCTAATGCAACAGGAGATAGGCTAAGCTGTTCACCAGTGATGATGTAGAAAACAAATTGCTGTGAGCACTCAACATTGAAATATTCAACCCTTGAGTTTCCCAGACAATCTCTTCATAGCATAGCAAGCAGAAGATAGAAGCTAAAGGATGTGGGAGAACAGAACTGGCTTTGCCTACAGGAGGAGGGGGATCTGGACATGTGGATGGAGTGAAGGCTGGTATCATCTAGATATCTCTGAAGCTCCATAGTTCCCTGACTTAAAAGAGAACACGGCAAAGGAACACTGATATACAGAGAGATCACAGTGAAAGCAGAACTGTGTTCTTCCTATGTACCTGCAGTTTCTGTGTGTATTGCTGGCAAGATCTTCACAGAAGGACAGGATAGGGAATGATTTTAGCAAAGAGTGGGTTCAAGCATAAACCTTACACTGCTCTTTTGTCCTGCTGTTAATTTAATGTAGCAATTTGGAAGAGTTGTCATGTGCTAAGGAAGGATGACTGTACAGCAATAACTTTGAATGACCTATGCATGATAATCATGATAATCATTTGAATTTTGTGGTCTCTCTCTTATCCTCCCCCTTCCCAGGATTATCTTATCTTGTGTCTGATAATTATCAAGAATCTATATAGTTCGAGTTACCTCAATATACTTCTACTTTTTAAAGGAGTACCCAGTAAGACTTGAAACATCCCCTGTGATATAGAGCATTAAGTCTGTGAGATGAAGAACAATATCTTGAAGAGTATAAAGTTAATACATTGGTATAAAATTGAGGTAAATAATTATAATTCTGGTCTTCAAAATTTTGCAATTAAAATTTTTGTTGTTATTTCAGTTTTTAGCAGCAAATACAATTTATGTAGAGGAATTGAAGAGACAACACAAAATAAATGAAAGGTATGACAATAATTATATAGATGAGTAACTGAAGATAAGAAGAATGTGAGATATTTCATGTACTGGTAGTAATTTGGTCACAGTATTAGGTATGTGAAGTAGAAATTTCTGGTTTCCTTGGAGGTTCAGTTTTCTCATGTGATGTTTTTTAGAAAACTTTCTTATGAGAGGATGTTTTTGTTGAAGCAGACACATGGGAAGATGTTTTGCTGAGAACAGACATGTGGTGTTTTTCTGGAAGCTGCCTGAAAAGAAAAGGCATGTAATGTTTTGCTAGAGTGGATGTATAAAAGAACGTGTGATGTTTGGAAAGGGTATAAATATAATCCATCAGACAGTGGGTGACACTGCATGGTATTGGTTCACCTTGCCACTCTCTGCTGATCATTGTTTGTCATGACTTTATAAAGAGAAACACACCAAAGAACTTGTGCTGGTGTTCCAGCAAATTCTTGTTGCTTCTGATCACTTGGGCTGACTGGCCGAGCCTCAAAGTTTCTTCTTGATTGAACTGCCATTGCTGATTTGTGAATGGTGTTTGCAAGTGGATCAAGCTACCAGTGCTGATTCATGAGACCTGAACTGCTGATATACTGACAAAGCAGATTGGATTCACCCCAAAGTTTTATTTCTAGACAAGTTCATATCTTCCTTTGTCCTATTAACCTTTACTTCCTACTACATCTGGTGGGTGGCGTGATAGAAAAGAGATTAAAGTATTTAAATATACTTATTAAGGTGTACTTTGAAAATTTATATTGAGAAATATAAGCCTAAAGGAAAGTGTCATGTTTAAATCAGTATAAGCCAGTAAAAATAATACCATCACTTCAAAAGTGTTTTCTTTAAACTTTCCTGCAAGGACTCTTTGTAAATTCTACCAACCATTGGTTTAGATATAAGAGGGTGGTGTGTATCATTCAGACTTTCAGTAATTGATGTTTTAATTTCTTCACACAAATGATGTTTACCTTCTCTTCTCTGTTATCTTTTCTCTTTGGCATTTTTCGGTACTGTTTTGATAGGGTAATAAATGGCATAGCTGTTTATTTTTAAATGATTTCTGTTTCAGGATATCCTAAAAAGAGCCCCACTGTTACTGTAGAAGAGAACACTTCAACAACTAACATGGAAGTGCAGGTATAAATTACGACTCCACATGTAGATAAATGAATTTGTCACACATATAATTGCCAGGCGGAGTGTTTATACATTCAGCAACTTGCATGTATTTGCAGCTTCTTTTCTAAAATGATCAAGTACCATTTGTTAAGACATAGTTTCTACTTCTGCAGCTCACGACCAAGCTTCCGCTGTTAAGGGACTTTCCTGGGTTTCAAGGAGAGAAGGGGTGGGGCAATCTCTTAGAGGTACACAGGTATACTTTTCATTTCTACACACAGGCTCCAGTCAGTGATTTGTTATTATTCATGGGCCAAGGTAGTTCTAAGAATAAGGATTGTCATTCTCCAAGTGACACATGACAGCTGAGCACTCTAACCCCAGAAAATGTAACTCCTGAGGTGGCAAAAGCTTAAATATGGGGGAAATGTGTAAAGCAAGTGTTTTGACTACAGGTCACCTCCAAATCGCTGCCTATTTCTATCAGTCAGCATCTACAAGAAGCCTTTGATTTTAATGTTTGAATTAAAGATTTTCCTTTCTATTTATTTTTATAAATTTTTTCCCTTTTTAAAAAATTCTCTACCTGGCACTATGATGGTGACATAAGTGTTTTCATGGACTAATTAATACAGTCACTGCATAAACCCATGATACTCCCTGAAAACAAATGATTTAGCAGTCTACCTTTCAGTATTCTACAATTAATTGGAGAGCCCCAGGCTAGGTAAGCTTTGATACTTACATATCAGCACTTTATTCAGGAATTCTATTTACATAATCTGTTTACTAATTACTGACTCATCACATTTTCTCAATATTGAGCCTTGGGAAGTCTAGCTTTTGAGTCAGCGTTCCTCTTGAAGTTCTGAAGCCTGAAGGAATGAAATCAGCATCCAACCAATGAGGGGAGAACATGGTAAACGCTAACTGATTAGTTACAATAGAAATAGCTGTTTTGTGGGTATCAGTGTTCCCCAACTAACTGTGTAATTCAGCACCCTGGATTCACATCTTGGTGAGTACAGAACCATCACAAGTCAGATCAAAAAACAAAAGGAAGGAACAATTTATCACATAAAACCAATTGGGAGAGCAGGTGCACTATGTCCATTGTGGCAGCTTCCTCAAATAGAGGAAGCATGGGAATTTTATTTGGGACAGATCTTGGATAGCTTTCCATTGCTGTGAAGAGACACCACGATGAAGACAACTTATCAAAAAGGAGCCTATTGGGGTTTGCTTACAGTTTCAGAAAGGTTGAATCTATAGACATCCCAGTAGAAATCATGGCAGCAATCAGGCAGGCATGGTGCCTAAATAGTAGCTGAAAGCTTATATCTGATTCATCAGTAAGAAACAGAGAGACAGAGAACTTACTGGAAATGGTGTGGATATTGAAGTCCCAAACACCACCCACCAGTTCCACACCTCCTCTAATGAGTCCACAGCTTCTAATCCTTTACAAACGGTTTCACCAGCTGTTGACTAAGCATTCAAATACAGGAGTGTATGGGGCTTTTCTCATTGTAACCACCTCAGGAGGGACACATAATCAAAAAGAAAAACACTTTAGGGACAGGTACTTTCCTAAGCATGCTCAGTTAAGAGGTATACTTTAGAGAATGCCCAGTGTAGAGCCATAGTTTAAGAAAGAAAGCAGGCAAACACATTTTGGGGGCATGGTTAGCTCAAGGTCACGAGTCACTTGCCCAAAAGTTAAAAATGATGGCTAGAAATGTTTCTGGGCATACTGACTTTTCATCAAAATTTTTTTGTTAAAAGGAGGAGAATTCACTCTGAAAGTGTGCTAATAGAGGGACGTGCTTCTCCAAGTGGATAACAACTGCCTCGGTTTTGAAGTTATCATCAAATTTGAAAGTTTATGATGTAACTTATTCTAATGACACATCCACTATGTGTTTGGGAGTAGTCATTGGCACATTTTCTTTTTTTCTGTTTATTAGTTTATATTGTAGGCAAATATTTCTATTGTAGACTATAGTTTCAAAAGTTTAGAAAAGAACAATAATCAGAGCATCTAGGAATTTCTATAATTAAAGAATAATTCATAGAAATGAGGTATACAAATCCCCAAATCTATAAGTAAGCAAATAAGTAAACTGTATTGAATATTCAAAACGTCTAAGAGGTATGGGACAAAATGCGGTAATACACTTGCTTATGTAGCCCTGAGGTTGATCATTAACACACACACATGTGAATGTGGCTCATCTACAGAAAAGAATTTAGTTGAGAAAAGGAGTATGTAACCACTTGACAGATGATGAAAAAAATTACTCTAAGAAATATGAAGTGCATGTTCATATAAAGAATCCCTTCTTCCTCTCTGTCTCCCTTCTTTCTCATCTATCACTGTGGCAAAAGAGAGAATGAATAAAACACCCACTAGCTCTCAGATGTTATGTGAATAAAAATGTAGCCAACACAGGAGGAAAACTCCATAGTGAAATTCCATGCTATAATAACTGATAGTTATATGAATATCATCGAAAGCCATAAGTGACCCAGATTGTATCCCAATTAATGCGCAACCTTCTAGATAATTTCAGAAATTTAGCATGCTGTAGGAAATTGTCTAGTAGGAAATGAAGAGAGCACTCACTATAAATAGGGACAATACAGGAGACTCTCCTGGTGTAGTCATTAAGCACTGTAGCTGTTAGTGATACAGGCCTATTCTACTAATGAACAGGTTAGATTTAGGAAAGAGCTCATTGGAAAATAAGACCGTAAAATCTTTGATCTAAGGACTACTTATGTCATAACAGCTGGACAAATGACCTGTGGTTGGTATCTTCCTCCAATGGACTCCCAGTTTTTTATCTTTGCTTTTTTACCTTATCTTCAACAATGCAGCTCAAATACTTGTCCTTGCAGGAAGACTGCATGCTTAAGTTCTTATTAAGAAAGTTTGTTCTCATTCATTTAATACACAGATAGTCATTTTGGTCTGTGTTAACTGAAAAGCAAAGAAAACTGGACTTGATGCAAATAATGGAAAGTCCAAAGAACACAGGAGGGAGATGAGTTTTTCATGTTCATCATCAAAATAAAGTTGAAATAATGATTAACTTCTGTAGTTACAACTTTGGAATCACACGTTCTACATGTCATCATGTCTAGCATTTATGTATCACAAATGCAGAATTACATGCTTTAATTGTAATGGGAATGCTTTCCTGCTCCAGGGACTTCCTCTTGCACATTCTTGTTTTCTGTATGCCATGTGGGTTTTATTTTCTCATAAGCATGTTAGTCACCCTTCTTATTCAAATTTCTTTCCCTACCCCACTTCTCTGAAGACATTTGACCTGACATTTTCTAGAAATGACATTTTTAGGCTGAAAATATTCTTTAATATCTTTTAAGTGGTTATTTTATAATTTGCACTATCTATTCAGAATTCTGAGCTACATGAGCATTCAGTGTATATAGTCTCTGATTACTACTGGATCCAATAACTAATTGTCTCAAATAGGTTTCAGCAAAGTAATTTAATTAGAATTTGAATGAATCCTTATTTGAAGCCAGAACTCAAACTTTATTTCTGGATATAGTGCCATCTTTACAGATGAAGGAAAATGCATAAAAATGACTATTATAATGATTCAAAATGAATTTAATATTTTAAGACAGTCGTGAGTTAGGGAGTGGTTAGAGACGAAAGGAGGACAGAAAAGCAACTGCCTTGTGAGACAATATGAGGTTAGCTAGTGTTTGTGTGCGCATTCAGGGATCTCAGGGTGTTACCTTCCTTTATTTGGAAAGGCTCACAGACTCACATTAATTGTACAGCAGAAAAATTAATCATTCTCTGGTAATTTTCTGTACTCTGACTCAAAGGGGATTTTAAAATGCTAATGTACCTTCCTTACCACTGTTTCCTAAGGCCAATTCCCTGAGTGGAATCCAGTTTGTCCCCTTAGTCAAAGATGATTTCCTGATCTTCATTCAGGGAAGGCTTACTTCAGCAGGAGTCCCAGGTGAGACTCCCGTTTTACAATTTACTTTTATCTCCTCACTTAGAAGCAGATCATATGATAGGGTATTTTCCCCAGCCTCTTTATTGCTGATATGAAAAAGAACTGTAATGCCGCTCAGAATTTAATTACTCTCTAGAATATGTGTAAAGAAATAATGGCTTGTGCAAGCCAAATAGCCTCTTTGTCGGTTTTAGTCCTACCCTGTTGTTAAAATATGCCTGTTGGGGCTTGGCATTCTGCCGTTGGGCATACATTACAGTGTACTTCTCCTTATCTCAAAGATTGCTTATATCTACCATGCTAACGTTAGTCCCTTTGGGCTTTGAACTGAAGATACTAAAACAAGTAAAATACAGCCAAGGCCCAAATAGATACAGTTTGGATGCTAGCTATATATAGGAGAACTCCCGAATATAGCTCATCACAGTCTATCTTCTAATTTTTGATTGAGATAGGGACAAAATTTTAACAAAGAAATGAAAATTGGTGTTTTTACAGAGATAATATCTCTTAAGGATTTTTGAAATGCAAAAATGATAGATGCTCATTCTGAAACTGTTCAGCAACCAGAAACTGTAGCTTTTAGTATGTCAAAATCTGAACTATAAACCAACTCTCTTGGGATATTTTTCTTGAAGTCCATGAAATTTTACATATTTAGAACCTTAGTTTATCCAGTTATATTCTTTCTGTTTTCATTTCTGAATGTGCAAGTCCCAACGATGTGTGATCACCAATAGCTGAATATGCCTTTTAATACATTTAGACACTCGGAAGGAATCCCACACACAGTTCTGTGCATAAGGAAGATAGTCAGTTAAGATGATTCAATCACTAAATGTATAAATTGTAGAATTACAAAAACATAACTGATAAACGAGCAAATTTTTAAAATGTAGTGTAGGTAATCATACATGTTATGGTAGCTTCAAATATAGTGTTTTCCACGTGTCAGAGAGTGGAAAGTTTAGCATAAGGAATTGTTAACTATAACAGAAATTGTAATTTGTTAACTTTACTGATTAATACTAAAGAAAAATAGTCTTAGTGTTATTATTGCTGTGATGAAACACCATGACCAAAAGCAAGAAGAGGGATGAGTATTTGGTATACACTTCTATAACTTAGCCCATCACTGAAGGAAGTCACAACAAGAACTCAAGCAGGAAATTTGGAGGAAGGAGCTGCTACAGAAGCTGTAAAGGAGTACGTACTGGCTTGCTCAATATGGCTTCCTCATTCTGCTTTTTTTCAGAACCCAAGACTACCAGTCTAGGGATATTACCACCTACAATAGGATGATTCTTCACTCACCAATCACCAATTAATAAACTGCTTTATAGCCAGATCTCATGGAAATATTTTCTCAATTGAGGTTCCCTCTTTTCAGATAAGCCTAGTTTGTGTCATGTTGACATAAAACTAGCCAGTACATGAATATAAATGTAAGAGACAATATATATTACAAAACTAAATATTATATAGTATTATGTACAGTAATCATTATCACTAAGGTTAAGACTGGGTGCAAATGTGTATCAGCTTCCTGACCCATCCTTCTAGACTGGGCTGAAATTCAGATCTTGCTGGAGGATGCATAAATATTCACTGGTGAGAATTTCTGTACATTTTCAGAAACCTGACTTTTAGAGTATTGGGAGAAACTGTTTATAGTGAAACATCTCACTTGTGCCCTTGAAGGGTATTGGGGAACACTACTATTTCTGAATACTGGTGATGACCATATATCATAGAAATCAATGCTAGAAACATTGTACATGGCAGTAGTCTCCCAAGTCAGGCATATGTAGTGCAAGAGTCAGTTCCCGTCCCTCCTACAATGTCTCTCAAGTGACTTCTAAGAACAAAACGTTGATGCCAGTTGGCAAATAAAAATCCCTTGTAGAATTAATATGGAATTTTACAGAGCAGGTAAAAGGTGAAGGAGAGAGAGTCAGTAAATAAATTTGTAACTGGCACAGGAGGTGAGCCATCCTAGACATGCTGCCCAGTCAAGTCTTCAGCTCAGAGCAGTCCTGGCTGCTGTTTAACAGCTAATGCATCAGAAACCAATAGTGAGACCTACTTGATTCTGCCCTCAGAAGTACGAGAAACTTGAAGTTATTATACTCTACTAGACTTTGGGTGGTTTTGTTTCATAACAATAGATTACCAAGTTGTGATAATTTCTCATATCACTCTTTTTGTCTATAATCTACAACTGATAGCTTTGTTTGTACTTTTGAAATTTTACCTTTCCCAATTGTCACTGTAGTTTAAATGTTATGTTTGCAAATGGAAATAACAGTCTGAAAAGAAGATACTTCTGAAACCAAAGAGCTGTACTGTATGTCCCACACAGGAACTTGGAGCTTATAGGTGAACGCTGAAGGGATGTCTTATGGGTAGAACTCCATGAACTGACCCAGAATTCATATGGACGTTACATACAATTTTGATGGGTAGGAGATGGCTGTACTCACATCATTTCATATTATGAAAATCAAACATCCAGCCAGCAATAAAATTTGTTACTTACTCAAACTTGAGAGGAGAGACTTATCAGACATATACTGTTTTTCTTCTCTTTCTTTTCTTTTTGTTTCTTTTTCTTTTATTTTAAATGTGAGTCCATATAGTCCACAGAGTTGTATAGATTGGGAAATTGGATTTTAAATTCAGCTTTTGTTATTTATTACTCAGTGGGGAATTTTTATCTTCTTTCCATCATTTTCTATTACAACATTTTCTTTATTATCTTCCTGTATGCGAGAGAGAAGGGTGACAATTCAGAATGTGTTTGGGAATTGAGGAAATTGTTGTAATAAAGTCAATTCAGGAAGAAGAAATGGGACCTAACAGTGAAGACACATTGTAAGGCAATCCTTCTTTCATGTCATCCCTTCTCCCTTTACCATTCGATTTTTAACATTTTAACTACGTGCTTGAATATACTTTCTGCTTTGGAAAACAATCTACTCTTGCCCCCGAGACTCTCTAAATGCAACCCATCTTTAGTAATTTAACAAAAAAAGCACAGATTGAAACTCCTGGCTAAGAATAGAGAGAAATCAAACTGATGCTTAGTCACTGGTTAATAAGGGAAGTTCAAAAAGCAGTATGCTATCCCAGCATATTCATTCATGGCAGTAACAATGAAGCCAATTTATAAACCCTTACTGTTTTTCCTTTTGAATGCTCTTTACTACTGTGAGTTTTCTGGATAATTTTCATTTTTTAAAAAATAACTTTTATTTTATATGTATGTGTGTTTTACGTGTATATATGTCTGTACCATATGCCTGCCTGGTACCCAGGAAGGCCAGAAGAGGGCATTGGAAATTCTGAGACTAGAGTTATAGATGGTTATGAGCCACCGTGGAGGTGCTGGGAATTGAGCACAGGATCTCTACAAAAACAGCCGTGCTCATAACCACTATGTGACCTTTCAAGCCCTGATTCAATTTCTTACAGCTCCTCCCTAGGTTTTTAGCAGTGACTTGCAGTGATGAGCAGTTCCTGACAGATGTCCTTGTCTCTCCACTTATAGGACAAAAAGCTCTCACTTTTAATTCCTAGCACGGCACTGCTCTTTGGTTCCTTTGCATCTTCTCTATGGACTATTTCTGTCAAACTTACTCTGAGTACAGCCCTCAGCTGCCTTTTCTTTTCTTACTCTACTTTTGCTTAGGTGATCTCATTCATTCCTATGACTTTCAAAATCATTTGTATTCCGGTGACTCACATTCATATTTCTTTCTCAGCTTTCTTTACTCGGCTCCAAATTTATGTATCCTACTTGCTTATTTGAATGTGTCAGAAGCATTTCTGAAATTTGCATTCTGGAAACAAGATCCATCCATTCTTCATCGGAAGAGCTATATCACTGTTTCCATATTTAAAATAAATGGCGCCATCACTAACCATTGCCAAAATCAGAAATCTGAAAATAGCTTTTGACCTTTCCCATTCCTTAGCCCTTCACATTTGATCTATTATGGGAAGCTGTGCCTTCAAGACACATATGTTCAGTATGTTCCTGCCTTTGCTGGGACTGCCTGACTACCTGAGTCCCAGCCTTCACCTAAGGCTTAGACCATGAAAGAGATGCTTAATGGTTTTTTAAATTGTATACCACTGCTCCCCTTGCAAATACATTCTCTATACTGGAACCGTTCTATGTCAGTCTGTGTTCTATTGCTGTAACAAATACCCCAAATGATAAACTTAGAGAAGAGCTCTCACAATCCTTTCTAGTGCACACCAACCAATGAGACAAAAACACAGAAGACTCCAATTATCAGGCTGTTGGGATATGGTTCACATCTAAACTATAGCACATACCAAAGTTTTATAAAATGTACGGGGGATTATTTATGCCTTTTATAGGTCTGTTTCTATAGGTTCTTTTGCCCTTGGAATAATATATACATTCGTAAGCGTGCTCTTTGATGATACCCTTAGAGATCATCACTTCATGCTTGAATTTTTTTCTTTTCTTAAGCCACCAGCTCTTTGCTTTATTCCCCCTCACATTAACTTTTGTCTGCTTCCAGGGTTCTCCACAGAACATGCCTGTTGTGCACACATCGATAAGGCTAACTGGAGAGCTATGTTTTAGACATTTCTTGACTGACAAACTGAGAACACTGTGAATGACCATTAAAATTGAAAGTTTTAAAAAATTATAACCAACTCATACTATGGCTTCATATAATAAATATTAATCACATTCAACTGTTAGGATATGTATAGTATATCATACATTAAATAATTAAATATATTCTATATTATGTTGGTTTGGATTTCAAATGTCTCTTGCAAGTCATTTACAAAGGCCTTAGTCACCAGCCTGTGGGGTGCTATTGTTAGAGACTGACTTTGTGAGTCTGGCTTAAGAGACTCTTGAAGGATGTTGGGATCTAAGCCCCTTTTGTCTCCTCATTTTCCACCAGGGATGAAATCAAAAGATCCTTTCTGTTATTGTACCCTCTCTCATGTGCTGGGCTGCCACAAGCCCAAAGCAATAAGCCCAAACAAGCACGGATAGAAACCCGTGAAATAATTTCGTGTAATAAAAAGAAACTATGAATATACCATGCAGACAGGAACTCTGATGTATTGGATTGATTTGTTGTGGCTAAGGCCGCTGGTTGGAAAGGCAGGAATGCTAGAAGTTGACCGTGATCTCCCTATGCTGGCATCAGGGTTATGTGAAGACGAAGGACCCCCACCGGGGTGGAAAATCACAGTCTGAGTTCCCACAAGTAGCCGGATCTCTTGGCTTGGGGGTCCCAGGGCCAAAAACTGCCAGGGACCGGTTGGTTCTCAGGCTCTTGGACCCCCCAGGGATTGCTGGGTGACCACAGAAAGGCTGAGAACAAAGTATGGCATACCGGCTTGATTGGCCTGCAGCCAAAAGGGAGCAGGGATGAACCTCTGGCTATGTCCTACAGGGATGAGAGTCTTGATTGGCTTGGGTGGCTGGTGGTCTCCATGGCTGGGAATGCAGAGAGTTCTTCTGTGGGAGATTAGGCAGCAGCTCTGTAGATGAAGACCTGCTCCACTCTTCCCCACAGTGAACCCTGAAGAAGAGAAACAGTCTATGGTCTTAAGATGTTAATTGCCATGGCAGAAAGTAGATGGAAATTATACCCTAGTTCCCTCAGGGTAGGTCTGAGGTTAAATACCTTTTGCAAGGAGAAGAGTCTGGGAAGGAATGTTTAATTGGCTACATCCCTCTGGCCTTTAGGAATCTCATTAATATGGAGATCTGTCTTGAGGCTCTGTGGTCTGTAATCACACTATCTACCTATGGAGGGGCTGGGGGTATTGTCCTATATGACTGAAAGGCACAGATCTATGGAGTCTGTGGCCTCATGTCAGGAACCCTGGGTCTGAGAGCGTGGCGAAACACATTGTTAGGGTCACCTGCATCCCATCTGGGGCCTCTAAGGATCACCTGGGTTCTCCAGCAGTTTCCAGCCCCCATGCCCCACACCTGCTCAACCAGAAGCCAGGTTGCCTTTCATTGTCCTACACTGATGAACACTCACTTAATTTTAATGACAAAGAATTGGTTGTTCTCCACAATTGTAGTAGCAAAGTGTCAACCTATGATTAAGGGGACATTTTCTAGACTAGTATTTATCTTTCTATTTGTAGTTCATGGAATCACATACAAACTAAAATTCTTACAATTCTCTACAAAACATAATGTGAAAAAAAATCACTGGGCTGGAGGACAGAGGATACATATGAGTATGCGCATGCGCATGCAAGTCCGTTTATTTTATTTTAGCAAATATAATAGAACATAGAATTGAAATTTAATTTTGTTCAGGTGTATAGCAACCATTCGACATTTTCTACAATTCAACAGTTACTACCTTTCCTCCCTGTCACTCCATGTTAACCCTCATTCTAATCTGAGACCATCGCACTTCAGCTCTGCGATCAAACTTCCATTTAAGGCAATCGTTATTTCTTTGTAATTACTTTATTTCATGTAAAATAAGAATAATAGTAACTTATCTGCTATTTATAGATAGCAGCCATGTGAGAATCAATTATTCCTTTATCTCTATGTATAGTTACAGTATAATTACATATATACATGTGCCTGTGTACTTTTATCAACTACACCAATTCATTTAAACTAGAAAAAGTAGCCAGGCATGGTGGTACTTATGAGGAGCAGCCTGGCCTTGGTCTTGGGTAGAGAGCATCTCAGTATGGAAGGAGGCTGAAGACAGACTGTAGGGCTGGTTGAATAACACTGTGAATGTATTTAATGCCATGTTACTATACAACTGAACAAAATTAAATTTACGTTCGATGTGAGTTTTAGGATAGCCAGGACTATACAAAGAAATTTCATTTTGAAAAAACCAAAATTAAATTTATGTATTCATGTATGCACATGCCACAGTGTGCATGTGTGGAGATAAGAAGAGAACTTGTGGGTTCTAGGGATTAGACTGGGGTCATCAAGCTTGGTGACAAAATATAGTTTAATTAAAAATATACAAAAGTAATTTTGTCCTCTGTGATATTCACAGTGGTTTTTGGAAAAAATAAAGAAATGAAATATGTCTAATTTAGGAGCATCCCTGACATTTAGAGCTAGGAACCCCTAAACTGTATTCCTTCCACTCATCCTACACACTGTTTTAAAAAACTAACTGGTTCATTGGCAGTCATCCTGTGAGGCTTTTGCTTGATTTTTTTTTTAAATAACAGAACAACTTTTACTAGCAAAGTTTCTATGTGGAATTTTAAATATCAGCTATAAACTGTGACTCCACATACCCCATCCTCAGATTCAGAGCACCCGAGAGTCAGCCATCTTGAGTTTGTTTCGAGTGGTGAGATCTACATATAACGGAATAGCTTTGATAGTTTATTATGTACTTAGAAAATAATTTGTCCCTTTAAAATAGATTGTGGTCATTGAAATTTCTAAGTCTTGATTTTTATTAAACAAAATCAGAATATACTTGTTACTTTTTGCCCCAAATCAAGTATTTTCACTTTTGAAAAATTTTGCGGGCCTAAATATTTTATATTTAACTAAAGTGGTAATTATAGTCCTTAGATTATATTTAAAATACTGGTACTTTCAAGATTTTTTCAGCATTGTATGACTGGGGTCATCTATTACCAAACAATAGAAGCAATATATACTGTCATAAAACTCCTAAGCCCTCAACGATGTTGGATTTTATGGTGAAAACTGATTTCCGTTTCCTTCATTTTCTCAACACTGATGCTCTTTTGCTAACGTGGTTCCAGTGTTTTATATTATTACTTCATATTTGCTTTTATTAAATGTAATAATCAGAGCGCTGGGAGTGAAATTGAAACTAAAATTTCACTCCCTACTTTTGTTTGGTGAGGGAAAGTGTTGGAGCTCTGCTTTTTCCCTCTTTTCGCTCCTAGACACTTATGCATATTTAAATTTCTATAGCAAAGTGATACATTACGTTCTCCATACAAAATATCAGAAAATTTAAAACTTTTTAAGAGCTAAGGAAATTTATATAATAAAATACTGAGTTCCTATAAAAGGTATTTTGAAATGAGTCCCACATGAATAAGTGGGACTCATGATTATATCTAACACAGCGATGTTTCCGTAATTGTTCTCACCATCAAGTGAACACGGCTTTCTCTAGCAGGATTAGAGAAAACCGTATGTGAACCTGACATCTTTTCACATCAAATAAATAACAATAAATGAACAAAACGGATTCTCAGGCAATAATGAATTATTTAAAAGTCTCAGTAATTTAAGGCTTCACTTTGGAGCATGACTTCATTCATAACCACTGCAGCTCAGAGCAGTACTCTACTTACCACAGCGTCCTCAGACTCAGGGCACCCGGGAGTCAGCCATCTTGAATATAGTGAGATGGGGACATCTACAGAGAGTCTCAAGCAAGCAGCTAAGTACATTGAGATAATAGTAAAACATGAAAGTTTTGTTTATCCCTCAGAGGCTGGACACAGCACATCAGTCTTGTGGCCTACTCCAAATTCCACAGGGACAGGAAAATATAGAGACTCTGGGGAATTAGAGAAAGTGACCTATACAATGACAGACACGGCAAGGAACAGAAAAAGTAATAAGTTTTATCTGTTCCATATATGTCTGTTCCTTTTGTGCCCCCAAGGAAGTAGCAGACACTGACAGCAGGTGGGAGAGGCAGCATTTGAGGAATGAACTATGTGTGCGTTGCCTAAGGGTTTACTTAGTTATGCTGGCATTGAGGTGCTTAGATAAGACAGTACAGTGAACGTGATACATAAACATTTTCCTTCACTCTTTTATTATTGATCTTAAGTAAAATGCTGCCAGCTGTTGATTTGAGCTGGTATCCTGAGTAGGTTCAATGGACCAAAACAGTATGCAATGTAGTTCTGGTAGCCAACTGCAATGAATCACAGAGACTTTGTTGTCATGTGACCGTTGAGTTGTCTCTCTGTACCTCACTTCTGATTTTCATAAATCTGTTGTCACATCACACTTTTAGAGTTCTCAAAATTTCTCGACTTGTGGTAGTTGCCCATTTTCCATCATTTCTGAAAGTATGTATTACTTGTATAGCATACTAGGTTTCATTTTCACATCCCCATACAAGCATGTAATTATGTACACCCCTTCCCTATTCTTCATCCCTAATAGTGCCATTTTGAGTTTTTTGTCCTCTCTCTACTACAAGTGTCAAAAAATACATTTGTCTTTGTAAATCTGGCTTATTTTGCTTAACACCATGATCTCCAGGTCTATCTCTCTCTATATATACATATGAAGACAACAACAAGACAACAAGATTATATATATATATATATATATATATATATATATATATATATATATAAAACTATGATATATATATATATCATAGTTTTGTTGTTAATGACTGTACAAAACTTCATTATGTGTGTTTTCTTTATCAATTTATTTCTTTTATTCCCTGCTGATTCCACATCTTAACTAATTTGAACAGTGCTATGGTAAACATAGATACGTCTGTAGCTCCCTGTATATCAAGTAAGTTGACTTTCATTCTTTTGGGGTGTATACACAGAAGTGATATTGCTGAATGGTAGATTTGTTTTAATTTTTGAGGACTCTCCAAACTGCTTACACAGTTTCTGAACTAATTTTATATTCCTACCAACAGCTGGATAAGGATACTTCCTTCTCGCACATCCTTGTCAACACTTGTTTTTTGTTTTTGTTTTCTTGATGACAGTCATTCTAACTGGACTTAAGTAGAGTTTTAATGTAGTTCTCTCTCTCTTCTCTTCTCTTCTCTTCTCTTCTCTTCTCTTCTCTTCTCTTCTCTTCTCTTCTCTTCTCTTCTCTTCTCTGCTCTTCTTTTCTCTTCCCTTCTCTTCTCTTCCCTTCCCTTCCCTTCCCTTCCCTTCCCTTCCCTTCCCTTCCCTTCCCTTCCCTTCCCTTCTCTTCTCTTCTCTTCTCTCTCTCTCTGTGTATGTGTTTCTGAGAATTGAACATAAGACCTTATATGTATCTGGTAAGCACTCTAATCTCCACAGCCCTTTTGTATAATCCATTTTGGAGATAGCATCTCAAAGATTTGTCCAGACTGCCCTTAAATTTGTGATTCTCCTGACTGAGCCTCTGGTATGATAGTATTACAGTTCTGTACAGAAAGCACTGATTTCAATATAATTTTGCTCTTGCTTTGCGTTTCCCTGGTGACTAAAGATGCTAGATGTTTCCTCATAAACTTACTGGCCTATTGTACTTCATATTTGAAAAACATCTTCAGTTACATTGCCCAGTTTTTTGATTGCATATTTTGTTCTTATGGTGTTTAATTTTGAGGTCATTATATTTTCTGGATATTGACTCCATATGACGTGAGTAGCAGGCAAAGGTTTCTGTCCATTTGATTATCTGTGTTTCTGCTGCCATTTCCTTTTTTATATGGAAACTTTAAAAATATTGCTGCAGCTCCACTTGTCAGTTCCTCCTATTCATTGCTGTATTATGAAAAATCTAGTCCAAAAAGCTCTTGCCCCCATCTATGCTTTGAAAGATTTCTTCTATGTTTTCCTCTAGTTGATTATAAAATTCAGGTCCTCCACTAAGGTCTAGACTCTATTCTGAATTGATTTCATTAGAGGTGAAAACTAGAGATCTGGTTTCATTCATCCAGTTTTGCTAAAAATACTAATTAGAGAAGGTGATTTTTTTCTAATGAATAGTTTTGACACCATTGCCTAGAATCAGTCTGTACTGCGTTTTCAATTGTAATTCATTACTTGATTTTTTTGTCTGTATTCTCCTGCAAGGACACAGCATGTATTTGGTGCACAGAAACACATACAGCAAAAAATACCCACACAGAAAATAAAATAAAGACCAAAGAAAATGGAAAGCATGAGCTCTTTGTGCCTACTACGAGGCAAACAAACCCAAGAAACAGTGTTAGAGTTTACATTGTTCCCAGCAGCTTCTAAACAAAGGAACTACAATTTGCATAATGTATCAGTATTTGCAGAATGAATAATCCTACTGTGGCAAATTTTATTCTGCTACTATGATGCCATTGGAAAAAGATGATTTGCCACATAATGAGCCAGCCTCATCCCAGACAAAGAGAAGAAACTTTTCATAGAGTCTTTCTTAATCCATACCTGAGTTTCTAAAATTCCTTTGTATTCTTCATCTCTCTGCACACACACAAATGCACACATGGATACATACACAGAGCATGGTGAATGTGTAATACAGAACTTTTCAGTAATGAATAGAAATCTTTTCACACCTTTTTATTTTCTGAAAGCTATATCTTAAAAATAGTGTGTACATAAATTTTTATTGCCCAAAAGCAGTTGATTTCCTTCTCTTATCCCCAAATTCTTAACTCATCTTCTTCCTTTAAGTGAATGAGAATAAAAGTGCCCAGAATCATAAGTCTATTTATGTGTCTTCTTCTGCTACATAAATCTCTTGATAAAGCAATGAAAATACCTTTTGTAAACACTGTGCAAAATCTTCTTAGAGAGATAGGGTACAGAGGGATTACTCTTTCTAGTTAAATCACATCCCTCCAGGCTTTTTGGCACAGTCATGGTGTTGTCTCCAGCTTGTATCCTGATGCTGAACTTCCTTACACAGACAAACCCTTACCACACCTCCTCACTCCAACCAGTTGCAGATTTCCACTCATTATCATGGCACTCCGACCATCTCTCCTGTCTCTCTCCACATCTGATCCTGAACCACCTCCCCCCCTCCAACCTTCTCCATCTCCCTTCCCACCAACTTCCCTCCCTCTATCTGCCTCCTGTGACTATTTTATTCCCCTTTCTAAGTGAGACTCAAGCATCCTCACTTGGGCCTTCCTTTTTGCTTAGCTTTTTTGGTTCTGTGGCATGTAGCATGGGTATCCTGTATTTTATAACTAATATTCATACCATGTATACCTTTTTGGACCTTGGTTACCTCACTCAGGTGATATTCTCAAGTTCCATCCATTTGTCTGAAAAATTCATGATGTCTTTGTATTTTATAGCTGAATAGTATTCCATTCTTTCCTGCTTGCTGAGTTCTCTGGGGCACCCCTATCAGCTGTGAGCAGTCTGCTATGCTTGCCGAACCTCCATTCTTATGCCACCTCTCTGCCCACCTTCATCAGACCTGTTGATTCTGGACCACACAGGTTACCTTACTTTCCCTTTCATATTCCCTGCTTGCTGAGTCATCTGAAGCACCCCATCTGCGCTGAAAGTTCTGCTATCCCTAGCGGACATCCATTCTCCCAGACTCTATCTCTTTTCAACCATTTTGACCTCATTCAGGACTTGCCTTTATTTTCCTGCCTTATAGCACTACTGCTATGCTTATTGATCTTTGTAAGTAGAAACTCAGAGAACTGGCTGTTTTGGATCTTCACTTCTACTATGAGTGTGACTAACTTCCTTTGTGACTGCTTTGTGGCACAGTGCTTAGATTTTTGTAAATATGTCTTGTATCAGATTTGTTAATGTCTTCTATCAGTTTTATATGTAATTACTTTATACACATCTTACTCCTCTGAGGGGCTTATAAACTTAATACCACGCACTGTAATTCTCCTATATTACAATTACATTTAGCACAGAGTTAGCTTCAACATTTAATATGAACTTTCAAAATTAAATTCCTGGCTCAAGTACTTATTATTTTCCATTGTCATAAAATGAGAAACTTGAGATCAGTTCTTCAGATCATGAGAATGGTAATGGATTGGAGTAAGAATTGATGCTTAATACCTGTTAGGTATTGAAAACAAAAACTCTAGACGTGACATGAAAGGAATTGATGACTTTGAAATTTTGAGCCCATTTGGAGATTTTCTGTACAGTTAATAATTCATTATTATTTTTCTCAGCTTCATTTTATGATAATTTGTTGCCTTGTAAAATATGGGTCTCATCTAGAATTAATTTTGCCTTTGTGTCAATATAATTTGTTCACTCACTTAGAATTATTTCTCCATAGATTTATAAACAAAAAAATAGCTTCCTGATAAAGTGATATTACAATTATTATTGGAGAATGTTTACTGAATATAAATGTGAACTCTATTATTCTACTGTGAGATAATGCTTAGTATATATTTGAATTAGTCAGTTGACATTTATTGCGTGTCTGCAGGTAGGAGGGGATTAGGAAATAAGGCTTAAAAGAGATGCAGTATGACCTGCATATTTAGGAACTTCCTTTTCTAACAAACCCACAACACTAGCTTTACTGAGGATAAGGATATACAGGATAAACAGTTGGGAAGTTAAATGAGTTGTGTATTAAGGAAGCTAGCATGAGGAGACAGCATGAGCCAAGTTTATAGTGTCAGATGAAAGACTTAAAATAATAATAAAAAAATCCTCTAGAAAATTCTACTCTTGAGAATTCCAAAATAAGCCTAATAAGGAAGAGAAAATATAATATTATTTTAGAGACAAAAATAATTGATGCAAACTGTGTATACTGTACTTAACAATAACAACACATAAACCTTAGAAGTACCTATGAAGGTTCAGAGATCAAGTTGAAAGGTAACAAAGAATTGGCAAGTCAGTGAGTAAGCTTTAAGTTCTAAATCAAAAATTTTAAATAAGAAAAACAATCACTATAAACTTTATTATAAAAAGACAGTGCATTAAAATAATATCTAAATATGATGGTTTAATTTGAAATCCTGTGTAGAATGATTAGGTTGAAGTAATTCTGGAAATATGTCATAAAAAGTTTACAAATGTTGAACTGCTATTAGATGTACTTAAAAAAACAAACTCTCTTGCTTTCATAATCATCTATTTCAGAGATATATAATACCAACATGAAACAACGAAAAAATCATCTAGCATCTCTATTATCTTTATTTTATTACCAATGCTGAGAGACAGTCAATAGAACTAAATTTAGTGTTTAATAATGATCATTTAACTGTTTCTGGCATGATTGTTTTTGTACCTTTAGTATGCTTTTTCCTCTTCTTATCTTGAATACACAGATATGCATATCTTTATTTAAAGTATTTAATACATAATAAATTAATAAACTAATAAAGAGTTAGTCCTAAGCTCACTGCAAGCACAAGCACATGTATCATTTGAGAAAAGAGACATTTTACAAGACATTCAGTTCTTCCTGTTCTCAACAGCATCATCTGAAGTACACAACTTAGTGAAGGAAAATGAGCTTCCATAACCGGTTTTAAGCATTACAAAAAATGTATATCATATGTGTATATATATATTCATATACATATGTATATACATATGTATATATATGTGTGTGTGTGTCTGTGTGTGTATGTATATGTGTGTACATATGTATGTATGCATCTATCTATCTATCTATCTATCCATCTATCTACTTATCCATCTGTTTATATTTCATGTACATTCATGTTTTTCCCTCATGCATGTCTGTGTGAAGGTATCAGATCCCTTGGAACTGGAGTAACAGACAGTTGTGAGCTGTCATGCCAGTGCTGGGAATGAAATCTGAGTTCTGAAAGAGAAGCCAGTGCTCTTAACTGTTGAGCCATCTCTCCAACTCCAGCATTATACAATTTGAAAGGAAATAAATGATTAATTTTTTTTCTATATATTGCTTTCAATTGAAATTCATTTGATAAGAAGAAAGACATGCTACAGGATATGAGCAACAATGATAATCAGAATAGGAGTGGTGGTACATGCCTGTGTAATCACAGCATTCCACAGGCAGAGGCATCTGGAAGATATTAAAGCTGAGGAGGGGCATCTAGGCATGAAATTCCACCCTTAGCTTTGGAGCTATTGGCAACTGTTAGCTTCTAAGAGAAGGGCATCAGTTTCTCTAAGAGTGTATGTGTCCCCTGGTAAGTCACCCAGGCTCCTTAGAAGGCCACACAACCAAGAATATACGCGCATCAGAAATTGCCCTTGATGAGGCTGGGTGGGGAAAAGGTCTTACATCTGGGAAGAGGTGGGAAAGATGTATGAATATGATCAGAACACATTGTACAACAGTGTCAAAAACCCAATAAAATTTTAAAAATTAATGAAATGAACTGATAATCAATATCTTCAAGATATTAAAAATGTAAGCATTGTATTTTAAATGAAAATAAAATATTGCTTCTTGAAGATGGGGGGATGAGGAATTGGATGAAGAACTGTGGGAAGGCAGACCAGGGTGGGGGCAATGACTGGACTGTAAAAAATAAAAGTAATACATAAATAAATAAATAGATATACCTAAAATAAAAAAATAAAATCATGCTTAGTTGCCATTTATTTTTGGTTAATGTTAAGTTCAATATTAATCATTGGCCATGTTATCCTCATACTCTTGAGGAAATAGAAATAAAATTTGTGCTCAAGAAATTGAGTAACTCTCTTTGTCTTTAGGGACTAAGCATGTTGCCTGAAGTCTTACACTAGGTGCAGATGTGCATGCTCCATCTGAAACAGTTATGTCCTGACTAGCACTTGGGATACATTTGTCTTTTTTGTTAAATGCAGGGAAACCTGACACTCACAAAGACTTGACAGTTAACATGCTATCTGCATACACCACTTCCCACAGCTCCCGTCCTCTTTGTCTTTCAGAGTTAGGCACATCCACTTTCTATTACTCCATAGTTAATTACCAAACCCAGGCTTCAGCTCTCCACACACAGTCATTTTAATATCTTAGTAGGTTTCAAAGTTACTTTTTTCGCACTGGAACTGTGTAAGCATCAGAAGAAGTACGGTGACTAGGTATAGGTGACTAGACTAAATATTCAATTTGGAAGCTTTTCTTTTCTGTTTGATTCACTGTGGTGTCTCCATCATCAAGGGCAGTGATTTCAAAAATCAACTATTCTGCAAGTATCTGAGGCCTGGGCTGGGTCCTGGAAGGGCGCAGCTAAAATCACAAGTAGTCTAGCACATTATGAAATACTTATAATAATAACTTATGCATCTGGTATTTCAGTGGACAGCCTGCTTGCAATCAGGCTTTTAATCAGAAACAATTTGGAACGTCAGTAGCAGAGTAGTAGCAAAGCGTGAGAAGAATGCTCCTATGGACCACATTTGCAAAGGAGTATTCGCATTCTTGTATGTAAATCTAAGCTGGAGGATACTACTGGTATTTAATATCCTAGGGCCTGATGATACCAGAGTATGAAGTATAGGACTGTATCTTAAAACAAAGACTTGTTCTTTCAGAAATCCAATAGTGCTCCCATTGAAGAACATTTAAACAATCCCATTCTATCTTTGGGTATAAATCCTGCCTATTATAAAACCTACATAGAGAATTCCTCCATTAGACCCAAGAATTCCTCTTGACAGATTTTGGGCTTGTTACATCCTTCTGGTACAACCTCAGAGCAAATAAAATTGTCTGGTAGGTCTGTGTTCCATGCCATCAGCACACCCTTTATCGCTCTGTTTAACTCCATGACATATCCACACAGCTTCCTAATTCTTCATTGACTCCTCTTCTGTTTGATACCTCATCAGGTCACAAGAAGACAGGTTGTATATTCCTATGAAGCTCCTTTCCCTTCCAGCTACAGAACTTGTCTTTTTTACAATTTCCTTAAGAGTATTTGTTTCTCATCAATATATTTTTCCACTTCTTGAGGTTTCCCAGTTACTTCAAGTCTTGTTTAAAATGTATTGTTCTAAACCAATTTAAAAGTTAGATACAAAGCTAGAATCCCATAGGAAACAGCTGAGTCCTCACATGCAGTACTTTACTTATCTGGGTTTCCTTAATGTTCTTTAGGTTATTTAGATGCTTTACAACCTCTCTTCTTCAACACTCATGATGAAATGAGGAAGTATAGATAACATCCCCTGGTGCTATGAGATCCCACCCATGTCCGGCAACTTAGCCACATCTCAACAATCCCACAATTCTAGTGTTCAATTTGTAGCTCCAATTTTATTCTTGTTATCCTAATCGAATGGGACATCCCAATCCCAATTGATCTATGATCAAAACAATCATGAGACTACTTCTTCTTCAACTTATTTCTTAACTACATTGATATTATTTCTCCTTCAAAATTACAAATATATCTTCACCCTCTTAAATAAAAACTCTGATCATTTTTATAATGCCTATACTCAGGAAGAACCAGGAGAACTGCCAGGTGACATTTTTCAACTGACATACGATCACTATTTCACCCAGGTACTTATTTAATATGTTTTTATTCTCTTTAACAGCCACTATCTTTCTGTTTTGACAGAAAAAATGCTGCATATTACATCAAGTGTCCTGCCAAGCTTCCAATATACCTTCTTATGCATATTTTCCATGTCTAACCTCTTTAATGTAGGCTTTAAAATTGAAGAAAGATGAATTTGAACTGAGTTTGACCCCTGCCACATCCTGGTAATTAGGGACTCTTCTTCATGCTGTCCACAAACTATTCTGTCATTAGTACTAGAGTCTGAACTAAGATCATGTTCCAGCAAATTCAGAAACAAGCTATGAAAAAGTGTTTGAAAATCCAAAGATATCTGTTTCTTTTTCGATCTCATTGTAAAAGAAAACAGCCTCATTTTCCTAAATTTTTCACTATTAAGGGTAAATAATAGTAACACTTTCTCAGTTGTGTTGGCTGCAATCTGGGTGCAATCCTAAGAATTAAGATGTCTAGGCCCAGAAACAAATCCATTTTTGGGCCATACAGCTTCCTTAGTCGTCATCTCTTACCTAGAACTTCATTTGTCTTGGATCAGTATGGGACAGACCTTCACAATCTTGATTGGTTTTGTTTTGTATTATGTCAACTTCAAGCATTTCTAAGATGCATGGAATTACTCATGTTTTCTCACGTTATCCCTCTCATCCCCATCAATCCCCTTCCTCCCTACTAGGTTTTGCTCCCAGATTCTAATCTTTTTTGTTTTGTCTTGTGACCCACTGAATTTAACCATGCCCATCCATGTGACTAGTGGTTTGAACTATCCATTGGCACCTGTTGCGTTCACCAGGGGATACACAATTGAAGGCAATGACTGTAACTCTCAAAGAATCTATAAGTAGTCATTATCTCAGCAGTGAGGAGTAGAGGCCTTCCTGAGTCCATCCCCAATCAATGTCTTTGTGTTGAAGAAATCAGTCTTGAACAGACCCAGTGCACACAACTATAACTGCTACGAGGGTCTCATTGCCTCTATTATGTCCTACCAGAAGACAGCATTTGTCCCTTTAGAAGAAATTTTAGTTGGAAATAGAATTCTAAATAAGCAACAAGGGATTTCTTTCTTCACTTGTTGTGTTTAACATGGACCAGTGACTAAAAGTGCAGACTTTGAAGAATACCGCAAAAATTTTCATCACATTCTACCATATTCTACCAGCCTCTAGCAGAATAATCCCATGCCCACTGAAGGGAACTTCCTTCAGTGAAAAAACACCATACCTACTGTCCATGGTTGTCACAAGTATTCACTGTGATCAGGGCTGTCGATTTCATAACAGTGGTTTTCCTATAGAACAAGTACTAAAGTCCACATTTGTTTTCTGTCCTTCTTATTATTTTGTCTTTTATTGCATGATTAAATATTATAGTTTCAATTGCATTTGGTTACCATTTAGTAAGGGGATAATAGATATTTTTTTCCTTTTCATTTTTCTGTGCTGCTGGTAAAGAAAACCCTGTGTCACATGAAGAATATAATTAGGAGTATTTGATGATTATTCCAAAGAAAACAAGAGAGAAGAAAAAAGAAAAGAAAAGAAAGAAAAGAAAAGAAAAGAAAAAACAGCTGTAAAAAACAGGGAAAAGAGCAGCGGAAACCAAGTTGAACTTTGCTTACTCCTCAACTTAGAGCACATTTTCTTGTCCCTTCATTTGTGTAAAATCAAGATGTTTTGTGCATTGACAATCTGGGTCACAGAAAAACTATTAGTATAAAATATAGAAAGAAGAAGGTAACAATATGGTCAAGGGGTTTTACAATGGTCAGTGCAGTAGGTACTAAGTATCCAAATGGATAGCATTCAGTTGTGTTCCTGATGGTACCAACCTCAATCTCTTTCAGATTTCACAGTTTCAACCAAAACATGCGGGGTTTATAGAACAGAAAAAATAAGACAATAAGACAAGATACAGGTATAAAATAACTCTGGAAAGTCATTCATTCTCATGCAATAGGAGAAAATGTTGCACTTGGGAAAGCATTGGGGTTCAGATATGAAATGGTAAGAAAGGAGAATCCATAGATCCTTCTGGGTGATGACTCTTTAGGAATGACTCATAGCAAACAGAATCCTCTTTTAATTTATGTCCTTTGTAAACTGAAGCATCACCCAAGTAACCCTTTCATCTCTTATAGTAACCATACTCCAAGTTTCAGATAAATGGTTTTGTTTTGTAATGCTCCTATAGACCTTTCTGAACGAGGTTTTCTGAAAGTCAATCCTAAGAAATCTGTGAGTTCTCAACACTCTCCTTCTCTATATTCTTAAAAATATTCTTCCTGGAAGATTTTTTTTAATATCAGAGAACATGCTTGGAGAGACCCATGGCTCCAGCTGTATATGTAGGGGAGGATGGCCTTGTCAGGTTTTGGTAGGAGAGGAGGTTCTTGGTCCCATGAAATCTATATCCCCAGTGTGGGGAAATTTGAGGGCAGGGAAGGGGGAGCAGGTGGATGGGTGGGGCTTCCTCATAGAAGTAGCATGAGGGTGGACAGGATAAGGGGTTTCTTAGGGGGGGATGGGTAAAGGGAATAACATCTGAAATGTAAATAAATAAAATATCCAATATTTTTTTTTAAAAACCCAGATAATGTAACTGGCTATTGCAGTCGAACATTTGAGACATTTTGTCAGCTATTTAATATTACCTATATTACTGGGATTCCTTATAATCCTCAAAGACAAGGGGCTGTGAAAGGGGCTCCTGGAACTTTAAAACAGTATCTTCATAAAATCAAAAAGGGGGAGGTAAATCCCTGTACATCACAAATTTATTCAAATTATGTTCTTTTTATTTTAAATTATTTAAAATTTGGATGCTAAGGAACTTTCTTCTGGGTGTTTATAGCACTGTACAACAAGGCATACTTATGCCTAGGTGAAAGGGAAGGACCCACTTACTGGGAAATGGCATGATCCTGATCAGGTAATTATTGTGGGGAAGAGGGCATGTTTGTGATTTTTCTACAGGATGCTGAAGGGGCATGGTGACACATGAGCGACAGGTGACACATGCTGATGCCAGGACAACGATTGATGCTGACCTGTGAGCTTGCTGAGTGCCCTGACAATGGTGACTGGGGAACTGTATTGGACATATGTTCTCGACTCATCTTTGCTTGCCCATATTGCTTATTTCTTATTCAGATGAAGAGCATACAAATATAGAAAACGATAAAAAAATCATTAAGATGTGCTACGGATTCTTATAATTTTTATCTGAAAAACAGTAGGAATAATTGTGTTTTTTTCTATTGGAATCTTTTGAATGATGAAGCGTTAATGGAGGATAAATAATACACATGGATCAAGAAAAAGTCCTCTGAGTGTTAATACTGTGCTCTTTGTCTTTCATATGATGAGCCATTTGTAATTTTCCAAAAGCTTCCTGGGATGACAAATGTAATAATGTCTTGTACCCCTAGGCAGAAAAACACCGTCTAATTACATCTTTAAAATACTATTACTACAGAACTATCCTCGAATTTTTGTTACTTACAGGGAAATCTTTTTGTAGGTGAGCCCCCTACGGCTACGTTGATTCCTTCCTTTCTGACCAGAAGTGTTTTAAATGATCTGTAAATGGTCTCTCAGTAAAGCAGTGTCTCTCCTTGGGAAGCAGCTGGATAAGGGCACTTGACCTATCTGAGTTTGGTATTCAGAAATTTCAATGAAGACCTTAGAGTAAAGGGAAGTGATCTGACTCTTAAAACATTACATACCTTTGTTCACAGAATTTGCTCCAATTAACATGATTAAATTCTAGAATCTGAAGTGAAGATAATTTCTTTCTGAAATGGATATTCTTAGGATTAGGAGTGAGAGGACAGTTACAGGTTTTCAGGAGATAAGGTTGATTTTTCTCTGGAATAATTTATTCATCATTTCAATAAGTATTAACTGAATGTACTCTGTACTAATTACTTACAGAACAATAGCAAAGCAGAGCCTGGAGGTTATGGTCTGGTAGCAAGACAGACTTTAATCAGATGTAATAGTATAAGCATTTCCAGGCCATGAAGAAGCATAGCATTATGGGAGAACAAACACAGCAGGCACCCTCACCTCAATGAAGACTAGTGGTGGTTAGGAAGACATACCCGAAATATAGATAAAAGAGTGGATCAATATTATTCCATCATTTTTAGCATAAGACACTATGCTATCTAATCATGCTTTTCTTGGTTTTTGGGAATGTTCTAAAATAGGTTAAATAGTAAGCTCTTAATTACCAGCCAATGAAAAGAGGGAGAACATGACCCTGGAACTCTCTAGTTCCTTAGCTCTTTGTTGAATTAAATATGTTTTGATTTGTCATCACAAAGTATTGGCACAGTTAGCTGAATGGCAAAATATTAAAATTTTCCTCCTGAAGATTGCCATTAGGATTATGAAGGTGAGACTGTCATCTTATTTCTTCTGTCAGGTTGTGACTTCTAGGATGGAGATATAGCATTGATGTTTTTATGGCTTAGCTAAAGATGAAGTCAAACAGAAGGAGACTCCACATTTGTGTTAGCAGCCTGTGAATGTATCCTAAAGTAATGTAGAGACAGAAAGGTCATTCGATGCTTAGAAATGTCTCTATGATGGACTCCATAACTTTTCCCATTAAAGAAAGTTTCCATTGCTATTCAAATGGACCATACCAGTTCTGCAAATACTGGTGCTCATTTTAATCTTCATCATTCAAATACCGTTCATGAGTTCATTTTTCCATTTTTAAAACATGGGACACATGAAAGATGCTATATAAAGTCGGCTTCACTTTTATAATCTCTGATGGCATCTTCGTCCTGTAGCTGCTATTCTGGGATTCTGTAGCCATAACACAAAGAACAGCAATCAGCATCAGAATGCAAGATGAGATTAGAATTGCTGAGCTTAATCACCCAATCAAACACTGTAGCTTCAGATCAGCACATGCTTTTCTTATGGGTGTCCATTTCCAGAAATTACAAATAACCTTTTAATGTCTATATGCAATCATTGTAATTTAACTTCCTTGCAGTTTTTTTCAATCTGGAATTTAGTCAGATTTCAAAAATAAAAATGAGTATTTTTGAGTTGAAAGATATCATTCTGTTCAAACTTAGAAGGACGAACAATTTAAAGTTTTAAAGAAGAAAAAAATTAATGTGTTAATAAAAATTCCAGTATTTGGGACTGTTGCATAGTTATACAAGGTGTTTAGGAAATAGCTATGATATGTGGGAAGTATTTATCAACCCCCCAAAGGTTCATGATCTATGCAGAGGAAGAGAAAGCATATAAAAGCCAGAGGTGGGGAATGACTCCAAAAAACCAGATTTATACACAGCAGAACTGATACACACACAGACAGAAATCATGACAGGACACACAAAGCACACATGGGTGCAAAACCAAGAACATCCCAGCAAAAAATTGGAAGTTGATACAAATATCCAAGAAGCCATTTGAAGTTGATAGCCCCTGACAAAGCGAAAACAGTTTTCTTCTATGAAGTACCAATGGGTATATCAACCACACTCCAGGGAGGGCCCATGCTCAATAGTAGTTAATGAATACTCCATGGTTTTTGTTTGTTTGTTGTCATCTTGATTTTACTTTTTAGTTTCTTTTCTTTTCTTTTCTTCTCTTCTCTTCTCTTCTCTTCTCTTCTCTTCTCTTCTCTTCTCTTCTCTTCTCTTCTCTTCTCTTTTCTTTTCTTTTCTTTTCTTTTCTTTTCTTTTCTAAGACAGGGTTTCTCTGTATAGCCGGGGCTGTCCTGGAACTTACTCTGTAGATCAGGCTGGCCTCAAACTCAGATATCTGCCTGCCTCTGCCTCCCAAGTGCTGGGATTAAAGGTGTGTGCCACCACTTCCAGGCTACTTTTTAGTTTCTTTGTTTACATTTTTTGGATTCAGTTTTGAGAGAGAGAGAGAGAGAGAGAGAGAGAGAGAGAGAGAGAGAGAGAG